>NC_045552.1:13347744-13430244 GCF_009769535.1 Thamnophis elegans | reverse complement strand
AGTAATAAAGGTGGGGTTAAAAAAAACCCTTTAGAACAGAAAAGCCCAATCTGGACTGATTTATCATTTAGTGAGTAACTGGAAGAGATGGAAAACCTGACATTTCTTCCTATTTCTAATCAAGTATGAGCAGATGTGAGATACGATTTCATCTACTCATTTTTGTCCTTAATTTTTTTTCCCTTGAATAACAAAAGCCTTTATTTATAGCATTAATACCCTATGACTTAGCTGCAAATATTACAAAGAGATTTGTTATAAGAAAGAAAGGAAAGGAAGGAAGGAAGGAAGGAAGGAAGGAAGGCAGGAAGGCAGGAAGGAAGGAAGGAAGGAAGGAAGGAAGGAAGGAAGGAAGGAAGGAAGAAAGGAAGGAAAAGAAATGGAGACTAGACAAAACAAATTTAAGCACTAACAAGAAAACTTGTGCCAATATTTAGCTCACATTGGGAATAATATAATCCATTATTTAATAACTCTTCCATTGTTCCCACTTTGATATAATTAGACATTATAATATACCTGAAGGTATCTCTTCTGGAGGCTGACATCTAACAATTTATTGAAAACACACCTCCACAGTGAATAAACCTCAATGTATCATGTTGCTTTTTTATAATTATTAAGAATTCATTCTTCTTTAGATGGTGTAGTATGCCAACTATTGTATGGTTCTTCTTGATTAGATAATTGTGACTATAGCAAAAATAACTTCTATTCATTACCACTTGCATATTAAAAACAGGGAGAGGAATATAAAAAGGAGTTTTGTCTGATGCCATTATATTGATCCATAAGCAAAAGCTGGAATCACTGTCCAGACTAATTAATCATTTGGATTAATACTATCACATGTCCATGTGCTGAACAGTCTGGACTAATCTGGATAAATTCTAACCTCTATATTAGGGTAATAATATATATTAATTTGAGGTCATGAAATAAGGTGCAAACTTTTACATTTTCCAGAACTCCTCAATTATCTAGAGCAGTGATGGCAAACATTTTCGGCAGTGAGTATCAAAAAGATCACACAGAGATATTGTGCACCCTCGTTGGGACCATGCTCTGGAAAAACTGAACTTCCAGGTTCTAGTGTGCATGCATGCTCGCTGATCAACTGGCTGGCACACATGCGCAGGGCAATTTTTGGCACTGCTGCAAGCGCGAAGGGATCATGCTCCAGAAAGGCCAAACTTCCGGGTTCTGGTGCACATGTCACCAGGAAATCAGCTAGCCGGCACGCATGTGCACACCGGTTTTCAGCACTGCCATGCACAGCGAGGACAGCTGACTGTCACACATGCATGCATGCCAGAAACCCAGAAGACAAACAGGCAAGGCTGCGCGTGCCAGGCGACATGGCTTTGTGTGCCACTTTGGGCATGCGTCAGTGCTGAAATACATTTTTTTACTACCGGTTCTGTGAGCGTGGCTTGGTGGGCATGGCAGGGGAAGGATACTGCAAAATCTCCATTCCCAACCCACTCTGGGGCCAGCCAGAGATGGTATTTGCTGGTTCTCCGAACTACTCAAAACTTCCACTACCGGTTCTCCAGAACCTGTCAGAACCTGCTGAATTTCACCCCTGGCACACGTGCCATAGATTTGCCACCACTGGTCTAGAGTTTGAAAAGTATGTCAAGACTAAGAGGCCTGAATACTAGGCGTAAAAAGGAATTTGGGAATCTAATACATTATACTTATGCTGTATAGTACTTGCTGTTGGTAAGAAAGAGAAGTTTTGAGGTTGTATCTAGGACTCGTTCAAACACTGAGATTTGAAGAAATCCTATTTTTGGATCTAGATAATCCAGTAGTTTTTTCTAATTCAGAAAGTTAGATCGTTTCTACATTAAGTCATTGGGACAAAGAAGTTTTTTTGCAAGTCCACTGCTCAAAAACATTTTTTTTTCTCTAGGTAAGGTAGCTCATAGAAAAAACAATTGTGTCTTTTTGTCTCTGTAATTTTATAGTTCAAGAATATGTAGCATTTTTTTTCAAGATAAAGCCTACCTTAATCCCTTGAATAAGATTATGTGAACTGTATTTCCCTAAGGTGGATTGAATCAGGACCAAAAAATGGGTGGAATCAGATTAAACAAAAAACTAAGCATGATTTTGTTTGATTTCAATGCCAATCCAATTACATTTCTTTCGTAGCCCAGTTATCTGTCTTCCCTGCTATTGTACCTTTTCTGTTTTGCTGTTTAAGAGAGAATAGACACTTGCCTCTGGTGATTTCATTGGAGAAATTGGTTCCTTAAGTCCTCATAAAGTTTGTTTCCTCTTTCTGCTGTTGGATACATGTTCCTAGGATTCCTAATAAAGCTACTATTACATTCCCAAATGTTTCTTCGGCTTGGGCGTTTCAGAATTTCTCCCTTCCTTACATTCTGGACTGCAAAAATATTCATCTAAGACTATAGGATTTTAAACACTCATTGTTGCAATCTCCAAAAAGCACATCATGCAATCCCTTTGAATTTTCATCCTCTGAGACTTGTAACTAACTTCCATGGTTGGGTTAAGGAACAACTGCAGTTTAAAGACTTAGACTGAAGGATTGGGTTTGTTTTTTTTAATGATCCTTAATGTTTAGAGCCATGTGGCTCTTATCAAGGTTTCAAATGATTCATTAGCTCAGCCCCTCATCATGTTCTTCTGCTGCGACATTCCCCACTCTGGGCCCCTAAAGTCACATTTTCCCAATCACCTGGAAGCTGAGCAGTTACCTGTTTTGATTTATTATCGGACACATAGACATTATTCTGAAAGCACAGCCTATGCTTAATTTGAAGCAGTCCATGTGTCTGTAGCAAATCTATCTTGCTTTCCAATGCAAGAAATCCTGGGTAATTCTATCTTAGATAAAACCTCTTTTTGTTTCATATTTGCTTGCAGTTGTGTTGAAGAACGGTTGCAGGAACTGGGTATGTGTAGTTTAATGAAAAAAAGGACTAGGGGAGACATGATAGCAGTGTCCCAATATCCCAGGGGTTGCCACAAAGAAGAGGGAATCAAACTATTCTCCAAAGCACCTGAGGGCAGAACAAGAAGCAATGGGTGGAAACTAATCAAGGAGAGAAGCAACTTAGAACTGAGGAGAAATTTCCTGACAGTGAGAACAATTAATCAGTGGAACAACTTGCCTCCAGATGTTGTGAATGCTCCAACACTGGAAGTCTTTAACTAGATGTTGGATAGCCATTTGTCTGAAACAGTATAGGGTTTCCTGCCTAGGCAGGGGGGTTGGACTAGAAGACCTCCAAGGTCCCTTCCAACTCTGCTATTGTATTGTGTTGAGATCATGATTTAATGTTAAATGAGCAAACTTGCATGCAGACACTCTTTTTTTTTCATGCTGGAGAAGACTCTTGAGAGTCCCTTGACCTGTAAGATCAAATCAGTCTATCCTAAAAGAAATCAACTTTGATTTTTCTTTGGAAAGACAGAAACTGAAGCTGACACTCAAACACTTGGGCCACCAAAGGAGAAGATGGGACTCATTGGAAAAGACCTTGAAGTTGGGAAAGATGGAAAACAAAAGGAGAAGGGGATAGCAGAGGATGAGGTGTTAGATAGTCATGGATGCAACAAACATGAATTTGGGCAAACTCCAGGAGACAGTGGAGGATGGGGAGGATGGCGCGCTACAGACTATGGAGTCGTGAAGCGTCGGACATGACTTGGCAACTGAACAAAGACAATAGTACTCCCTTAATAATAATAATAATAATAAGATGTTGATTTAGATGACCTGAGTAGTGATTTCCAGAAGTTGGGAGAATCTAAAAATTGGCGGAGGTTTTTAGTGGAATGGTAGCAGAGACCTTGAAAAACAGACTTCAGAGTGTAAAAGTGGGTGCATTTAATTTTTTTTAAAAAAACTGTAAGGATAAAGCAAGAGGTGAAAGAACCATAGTTCTTTCGAGGTGGCGCAGTGGTTAAATGCAGCACTGCAGGCTACTTCAGCTGACTGCAGTTCGGCTGTTCAAATCTCACCAGCTCAGGATTGACTCAGCCTTCCATCCTTCCAAGGTGGGTAAAATGAGGACCCGGATTGTTGTTGGGGGCAATATGCTGACTCTCTAAACCGCTTAGAGAGGGCTGAAAGCCCTATGAAGCGGTATATAAGTCTAACTGCTATTGCTATTGCTATAGTGAAGTTTATCCTAAATTAAAAATGAGACTTGAGTCATGTCCTTGGAAACCTTTGGTTTTTTCTTCATTCTACTCTTCTCCCAGGTCTCCTCTGACATCTCTATCTTTGCTCATTCCCGGAGTAGAATTTACGATTGTGTTAATGTTCTAGGTCAGTAATTTTTTTCCCCAGACTAAAAAGGCAACCAAAGGTAACAGTTCTATTTTTTTTAAAAAGAAAAAAAAACCTGTGAGCTTTTGGATATTTTGATTTGGGAATTCCATCGTCGTCACCTCAATAATAATTGCAGCCACCTGGCACCCCAAGGCATGATGTGGCCATCTCTGCTTTATGCGCTCTGGCAAGGAGCATCCAGTATCCCCCTGCCTCTTCTGCATGTCGCAGGGAAAGGCTTGGAGTAGGGCTTCCCCTGTTTTGGCAAAGCATGTGCCTGCTGGCTATTTCTGCCTTGCATGAGAGCTAGCAGTTGTGAAAAGCCATCCTGTAGTAATTGGGAGAAGCAGACAACAAATTAGCCAGCTGCTTGATGTCAAGAGCGGTGGCCTTCTTGTTCCTGGCCTTGGAATGTAAATCATTGCTTGCTGATTTAAACCTTGCTGGTTGCCGCGTGTCGCTTGCCAACAACGACTGACCACTTGTGCCTCTTCTGTTTTCATTTGCAGGGAATTTGACTAAACATATGAAGTCAAAAGCCCACAGCAAAAAATGTCAGGAGATGGGTGTGTTGGCGTCTTCACCGGGAGAGCTGGAACCAGAGGAAGGTAAAGATTTTGGGACTTTCCTTTTGTGGGGGATGGAACCTGATGCTCTCCAGATGGCTGGGATGAAGTGCCCATACCCAGAGTCACCAAGCATTGACCACGGTTGTGAGATGATGACAGTTGTGGTGTGAATCTGCTCGAGGGTCTTGGTTGCTCGCCCCTAGACACCATTCTTGATGCTGAGTAGAGAGGCAGAACATCTGGGGGAACATTTGACTCCTGTTGTAACAGGTTAGATGGGAACGTCTTCGATAAGTGGCCTCTTGGTAGAACACAACCTCCACCGCCATCATTATGAGAGCTTCTGTCTCCACAGCACTAATTTTTTTTTCCTTTTAGAGTTGTCAACGCTGAAATGAGACAGGTTGGGGGCAAAGGTGGCTTTTGAGCTGCAAATTGCTCCTAGCTAGATTTATCTGTAAGAGATCAGTTCAGGCCATCATTTCCCCAAGTTCTGCCTGCTTTGGAGAAGAGAGAGGAAGAAGGAGGGAGAGGGAGGGAGGGAGAATCTCTCCCTTTCTCCCATTCCCTCCATATATGTGTGTGTGTGTGTGTGTGTGTGTTTCCCTCTTTTTGCTTTGCAACAGTGAAAAACAGTGTTTGGAAGCATTGGTGCCTTGCCAGAGTTTCACCCCTGGGGATGGAAGCACATGCGGGCGAGGGAGCAGTATTGTGTCACTCACAAGGGAGGTGCACTCATATGTGTCAGCCGTGGACATCTGCTCTGGCATCAAATTGCTGGAGGAGTTTTTTCGAGTTCTGTTAACTTACTCAGAATAACCGATGAGCTTCAAGGCAGCTTTCCCAGAATGGTTCTTTGCCTTTCAGACGGATTACCTCGGGGTTGTTCTCAGGGGCATTTTGAGACATTGGGTGGCTCTGGCCAAACCAGGACATCAGATATATATTATAGTCGTCTCGCCTGTTCATGCGACACCTCCCGCCTGCCAGCCCTTTGGAAACCCGCCCTCATCAACAAACGAATCCCAAACATGAAGAATGAGACCAGGCCCACACTCACAATAGCCACACAGAACACTACCAAAAAACATCCACAAAGAAAACAACCAAAAACACAAACTGATGAGGAGGCACGACCCAGAACCAGAAGCCAGACTGCTAAAGCACAATCAGCCTCTTCAAAACCCCTCCTACCCTCACAGGAAACACAACCCCCCAAACAATCAGAACAGAACACCCCTCCACCAAATAAGGACACACTTCCACCTAATCAAGACACACCCAAGCCCCCATTCAATCAGTTTTAATCCCCTACTGGCAGTTAAAACTTAATCCCCTACCAGCAGTTATAAGGAACAAAACAGCCAAGATCCCACACTACTCCTGGAAACACCAAACCTGAAGTAGTCAGCAGCAGCCTGAAGATGACGAATGTGACTTCGTCGAAACGTCACCAAGACATCTCCAATTCTACGCGGGAGAAAACCCGAACAACTAGAGACCTACATACTAACACCCGCGAAAACCTCAGAATATATATATATATATATATATATATATATATATATATATATATATATATATATATATATATATATATATATATATATATATATATATATATATATATATATATATATATATATATATTCTAAGTTTTCAAAGAAGGAGAGAAACAGAATGAAAAACAGATCTGTTCACTTGAGTATTTGCTGGAAATTGTAATCCTGGCTTGTGCTTTAGAGCAGTGTTTCTCAACCTTGGCAACTTGAAGATGTCCATTCGCTGGCTGGGGAATTCTGGGAGTTGAAGTCCGGACATCTTCAAGTTGCCAAGGTTGAGAAACACTGCTTTAGAGAACTGTAGACAGTGAAGGCTGGAGCCAGGAGGGTCTATGCCTTTTTTCCCTTGAGTGCCTATACCCATAATTTAATGTCCCCATCTGAAAATTCTTGGTGGATAGTGATTCAATCCTAATCCACCGTATTTTTTTTTTGCGAAGAGAACTTTTTTATTTTTCTTTTAAAAAAAAACACAAATATGTCATCATTTGTCAATCATTAAGACATTGAAGTACAATTTTTTTTGTTGTGTGTACCCCTCCCTCCCTCCACCCCCCCACCCCCCCCTCCTCCTTCCCCCCCCGACTTCCCAGAACCCGTACACGGTATGGATTTTTAACTAACACAGTCTAAAATCTATTGAGAAAAAAGAAATAAAGAAATTAATGACATTCTAGATTGACCTTAGCTTCTTCTTACTGAACTGACTTTTAACAGTTTAAATCATTTCTGATCTTAAGCATAGGCTAACTGGAATTTCTTAGTCCCGTATTTATTTTGTATATAGTCAATCCATTTTTTCCAGTCTCGTTTATATATCTCATTTGAATGATCTTTGAGATATGCCGATATTTTAGCCATTTCAGCTAAGTTTGTTACTTTCAATGTCCATTCTTGGGTTGTAGGCAAGTCTTCCTTCTTCCAATATTGCGCCACCAACAGTCTTGCTGCAGTTATCAGGTGCAGAATCAAATTGGTCTCTACCACTGTAAAGTCAGTACATATACCTAGTAAAAATAACTGAGGACTAAACTTTATCCTTCTTTTAAAAACATTTTGCATGACCCACCATATTTTTATCCAAAATGCCTTAACCTTTTGGCAGGTCCACCATATATGATAATATGTAGCATCGAGAGAGCCACACCTCCAACATTTAGGCTGTACATTCGGATACATAGAAGCCAACTTTTTAGGATCTAAATGCCATCTATAGAACATCTTGTAAAAATTTTCTCTCAGATTTTGAGCTTGTGTAAATTTCACATTTCTTACCCAGATTTAATCCACCGTATTTTTGGATGGCCTGCTTTCCTTTTACCACTAACTCTTTCATTGGGGAACATATTTAAACACCCCCACCCCCAAAATTATTAGTTTTCTAGAGACTATTGAAAATGGAATGGCTTCAGATAGCTTATGGGAATTTATACAACCAATTGAATGTTTATATGTAAATATTTTACTTTGTTAGCCTCTCATCGTGAACATTTTAATTGCCTTCAGTTGCCTTTTGTTGTGAACTGCCATTGTTATAATCGACAAACTAATTGAGTGAAGGGATAAACAAGATTCTATCTCAATTTTCCATGATATTTCAGGAAGTAGGAAGATTTGAATTGTGTATATTAAAGCCTCATTTGACACCCCACCCCCCTTGAACTATCTCCAGGCATGTTGATTTTCTCTGCTTCCACCCAGCATGAATGGGAAAGGGAAGATGGGGAAAAGCCCATAATAATAAGTGTCCTTTTATAGGTAAAATATAACAGGGACTCAGTGGCTCAGTGGCTGATGCTGAGGTTGTCAATCAGAAGGTCGGCAGTTCAGTGGTTCAAATCCCTAGCGCCGTGTAACAGAGTGAGCTCCCGTTATTTGTCCAAGCTTCTGCCAATCTAGCAGTTCGAAAGCACATAAAAATGCAAGTAGAAAAATAGGAACCACCTTTGGTGGGAAAGTAACTGCGTTCTATGCACCTTCAGCATTTAGTCATGCCCGCCACATGACCACGGAGACGTCTTTGGACAGTGCTGGCTCTTCGGCTTTGAAATGGAGATGAGCACCGCCCCCTAGAGTTGGGAAAAACTAGCACATATGTGTGAGGGGAACCTTTACCTTTATAGGTAAAATCTGTATTAGTGGCAGAAGTGGTATCTTTGAAGTGTGCTTCCTCATTAACCCAGAACATTGTGGAGTTCCCTCCAATTATCTCTCAGGAGATGTTTGTCTTGATATTTCTACATACGTGTGAATATGAATATGTGCACACGTATTTATGTATCCTTGTCTGATAAATTGTTCTGCTCCTCTTCCACCTTTTTAGGAACCACTGAAGATCTCTTCCAAGATTCAGAAGGACAGGAGGGATCTGAGTTACCTGAACACCAGTTTTCAGACTTGGAAGAGTCTGATGACGATGATGACAATGATGAAGAAGAGGACGAGGAGGAAGACGAGGAAGAGGAGGAAGAGGAAAACCAAGAGGAATCACTTGGAAAGCCTTTGGAAATGAAGAACACTCCTCTTCCAGGGAACCCTCCAAGAAGTTCTCTCTCTTCACAGGAGAAAGGCACCAAGACAAGCTTGTCCACCGTGGAAGATATTCCCTCTGGCAACGAGAGTACTGTTTGGTGTTCCCAGGCTGCCTCCTTAGAGCCTGAAATGAAATGGTCGGCTGACAGCTGTGAAGTTGCTGTGTGCCACAGCTTGCTAAGACTTCACCGACCAGCTCTGTCCTCCAGTGCGCTCTCAACTTCAGCTGAGAAGGAATCTGTTAGAAGACCGCAGATGCTCTTAGCAATGGATTTGTCCGTCTCCAAAGATATCACGCCTAGCAGGAAAGGTTCCCCAGGCAAGGACTCTGGGGTTAGCAGTAGTGGAAACAACCGGTCCTTGGCTCGAAAGCATCCGTTAACCAAAAATGAAACTTCACCAAAAAGAATGTCATACACTGGAGAAATGCCCTCCAGTCACCAATCTCTGAGAGAGTCATTTGTCCTCTGTAATTCATCACCAAGACTTGAGATCTCACCCAGCAGATACTTTTCCTCAAAGAGAGAGCTCTCGTCCCCCTTATACCTTCCACCAGCAAGAGGGGTTTCTCCGGTGAGATGCATCTCTCCAAACAGAGAAACGCCATCATCCAGATACTTATCTCTGAAGAAAATGCTGTCCCAGAGCTACTCGGAGCCACCTTCACGGTATCCATCCCCAGGAAGAGAGGATATGCCTTCTCGTAGCCAAGTGGCAGTCAATGAAAAAGGACAAAGCTTACGTAAATCTCCGCATGGGATATCATCTTCAGTGCCTCTACCTCACAGGTCCTTTGACAAAGAAACGGAGCTGCATGAAGACCCTAAACTGGTAAGCTGTGCTTAGAGGTGGGTAAAATCTGGTGCTACAGATGTTTTTTCACTGCAACATCTGTTGTCTCACATCGTTGGCCATGCGAAATATCCCTATTTGGCCCATCCCCGTTTTTTTACAACTTGGCTTTACAAAAGGGTGGGTCAGGAACCTGGAAATGGATGTTGCCCGGGTTAAGATCAAGAACTATCATTCCCCCCCCCCCCAATTTTTTTATTTTTCATTCTCTTACATACCATTTTAAGTATATTCACTTAATTGTTGTTCTTCTTTACATTTGTCATTCTTATACATTTGTTATTCCAGTTAATAGATTTTAATATACATTTTGGGTTGCTTTATTTACCATCCCTTCCTCCTGTTGTAACACCACTTTATTTTCCCTTTCTTTTCTCCCTCCCTCCCTTCTCTACTTCCTTCCTTCCTCCTCTCCTTCCCCTTCCTCCTTCCCCTACCTCTCCCCTATTCCTACTCTTCCTCTTCCCCTTCCTACCCTCTCTCCTTCTCTTTCTGTCCCTTCCACCCTCCTTTCCTTACCTCTTTCTTCTTTCCCTCCTCTTCCTTTCATTTTCTCCTCCTTTCTCCCTTTCTCCCTTTCTTTTTCTGTTGTTATAGGTGTCGCTTTCAAATCTCAGTTTATGTTTTCTTGGGATGGTATTTCTGCAAACCCAAATATAATTTAGCATCATTTCTTATTCCCTTACCTTCACTAATCTGTCCTATGTTTTTCCCCCCTCTATATATCGCTCTTGAATATATACTTGTATATTTAATATTTTCTTCCCCCGCCCTCTTTTCATTTAATAGTGCATTGTCTGGGTTCTGTATCTTCTCCTTACTTTCTTTTTTGGCTTCCTTTCTCTAGCCAATCTTCCCCATGCCTTGAAGTACACCAATTCCTCTTTATCCTTTATTTTCAGTGTCAACCTGTTCATCTCTGCACAATCTAGTATCCTTATATATGCCTGTGTATGTGTGTGTGTGTATGTGTGTGTGCATTTGTGCTGATAAATAAATAAAGGGAGACTAGTATAGATCTATTTCAAGCTATTTAGCTCTCATCGGCTAGCCA
Source organism: Thamnophis elegans (assembly GCF_009769535.1). NCBI lineage: Eukaryota > Metazoa > Chordata > Lepidosauria > Squamata > Natricidae > Thamnophis > Thamnophis elegans. The sequence goes on along the minus strand of NC_045552.1, from coordinate 13,419,360 downwards.
TACCCCTACTGGGATTTGAACCTGGGCTGTATTACATATTAGGCAGTTGTGTTAGCCACTAGGCCACAGGCTCTCCTCCTTTATCAGCTAGGTCAGGGAAATAGGTATTTATTGTGTCACAACCCCTGGTATGCCCAAATATGGGAGGAAGCATACTGCTTCCTTTCTCTGTCTATCGGCTCATCACAAGAGACCATCCAGACAGAAAGCCATTATTTTTAATGTTGCCTTTTTGTTACATTTGTGTTGCATTTGTGCTGATGAATAAATAAAGGGAGACTAGTATAGATCTATTTCAAGCTATTTAGCTCTCATCAGCTAGCCATACCCTTACTGGGATTTGAATCTGGGTTGTATTACATATTAGGCAGTTGTGTATATATATATTCATAGATTTTCACAGGTGTAGGTATGCTGGTCTCGTTGTATTTGGGTCTTTTCCCGTGTAAAATTGAGATTGTCTTGGCAACGTTTTGGTGAGGTCTCATTTGCCATCTTCAGGCTGGTTTTGGGCTTAAAGCGTGGTCAGAGCTGCCATCTTTCTATAAATCTGGGTGAGGGGTGTGGTGTGGAGTGCTGGCTTTGTTTCTGTAAGTGGAATGATTGGTTATGTGTTGTATCATGATTGGTAGATTGGTGCTGATTGGTGCTGGCTGTGTGTCCGTTGTTGTTTTGTGTTGTAACGGCCTGGGTCATGGGTGGGGCTCATTTGTTGACTAGGGCTGGTTTCCAGATGTCTGGTAGGCAGGAGGTATCGTCACGTTTATTCATGTTGTGGGGGTGTTTTTCTATTTCTATAGCTTCCATAGTTATAGAAGCATAGTTATTCTCTTGTTGAAGTGTTCAATTTTAGAGATTAATTTGGTTCCTTCCTTTATATTTATTAAAGTATTTTGTGTCCACCCCTGTATGCACCAACTTAAAAGAGTTGACTTTTCTATATGCCTCTTGTCATTGCAGAAGACAGAGTCCAGGAACCCAACAGTTTCGCCGGGCATCATTCAACATCTCTATTTCAGACCTTTGCCATCACTCCACCAAGGGCCCATTCGTGCTTCAGATCTAGTGGAAGACCATATTTTTAGTCATCTCCCTTTGCACTCCCAGCAGTTACCCAGGATCCCTTGCCCGATGATCCCCATTGGGGGCATCCAAATGGTCCAGGCAAGACCCAGCACCCACCCCAGTTTTGGGCATGGATCAGTGATGTCCCTGCAGGCCAGCTACTTTGAACTCGGTGGTAGCACTTCTGAATTCAGCCCTCGGAAAGCATGGGGCAAAGAAACCCCCAACAGACACGAAGCTCCTCCTCCATCGGCCACCTCGCCACTTCAAAGCGGCATCCGCGTGGAGGAGAAAGCAAGGACTAGTGAGCTTCAGCAAACACGTTCGAAGGAGGGATACAGGGTAAAAAAGTGTAGTTCAGGAGAGCAGGAGAGCTGCACGGCCACCCCGATGAGCTCTTGCTCAAAGGGGGAGTGTTGTCCAAAGCCTTTGGCTCATGGGGAAGGACCCTTCACCAAGAAGGGGAAGAAATACGGCGGCAGCTCGTGCGCTACTTTCAAATCCACCTGCGCTTTCATTTCAAGCCTCCCCACGCAGCCACTGGACCGAAGCAACAGCATGGGCTGCTTGTTGGAACATTCCTCCAGCCTGTCCATTCGCCGGCTCTCCACCAGGAGAAGGAACCTGTCTGGAGAGCCGGCCCCACAAGCAGGGGCCTACAGGAGAAGAAGTCCATCCTTGGAACATGCTGCAGGCTTTGGCTTAGCTCCAAACCGGGTGGAGAACAGTACAGGAAATACTTAAGCCCTTGCTGGGCAACTTTTCAGATGTTAAAACAACAGACCTTGGCCAGTGCTGTCGGTTTTAGAATAATCGTTGCTAAATCTCTCTCTGGTGTAGAAAAATCATCATCCTCCCTCCCTCCATTTTACTTTCACATTTACTTGTGCCTTTATCAATGCCCCCCTTTTTGTTGTGGTTGTTTGACACGCACACACACAAACACACAAAACTGAAGTTACAAGTGTTTTACTACTCTTGAAAAGAAGCGCATCACCCATGCCCTCTCCGCCGCCATTAACCACGTCTGTTCCAACGGGCTCCGATAAATGCCGACAGGAAAGACTCCGGAATCTTTCCCGAAGGATGCACTGAAAACTTCTAGGAAAATTTGACGCCTTTTGAGAGATGACTGATTAGGAAAAGGAAAGAGGGAAGAAAAAAAAACCCGCTCCCCTGTACAGAAGTTATAATCCCCCCCACCCCTATTTATTACATGCTTTATTTAATACGTGGTGAAGTGCTTGTTGTTTTATAATGGTTCCTTTTTTTTAATTATTATTATTGTTATTATTTGCATTATTCTGATTGCCTGTAAATGTGCTTTAGGGACAGCTGTGACTGTTCTGATTCGGGGAGGGAGGGGGAGATGTGTTTACCCTTGAATTGTTGATGAAATTAGCACTTAACTTTGGGGAGATATTCATGGCAGTGAAAATAATTCTCTCTGCCTGCCCTGAAAAAGTGGGGAGGGGGTGGGGGTGGGGAGGGGAAGGAGATTTGGTGATCTCAGCAGGTGCCTCCCTAAATACAACCCACAAAAGCACTTTCTTAAAAGGGACACACAGACATACGAAGGGATAGCCCCTTTGAAGAGAAAATAAAATAAATTGGAAGGAAATAGAAATATATTGAATGTAAAACACAAATATTCTGAGAATGGTGTGGGTCTGTTATTTCTGGCAGCCATTCTTGCTTTAATGCTGACATTCCATGTCACTGCTGCTGCTGCTGCTTAAATCCATGTGCACACAATCCTTAAAAGGGTGCTTTTTAACTGGCCACGAAAGTCGGCTAGTTGTAAACGTTGGCTGGTAAACTTAGATGCGAATCTTTATTTTGTTTTGTTTTTTTTCTTCTTCTGCTCTTGGGATCTCGGTGATCGGAAATGTGCTCTCAAGGATGAGCTATATAACCTCAGATTTGGAAATAGGTCTCTCCTTTTTATATATATATATAAAATATTGCCCCAAGTTTCTTATACCAAAAATAATAATCATCATAATTAATAAAATCTGGATCTGGCCCATTTCCGTTTTAGAAAACTAGTGCAGAGAATAAAGAAATCTTTCGTTCCCAACTTATAACAGATTCCACTGGAGCGGCTTCTGCACAGTTTTGCACTCGAGGGTGTAAGCGCTCTTAAGGGACCCATGATGGGTGTTGAACTAGGACTTTAGCAATGGTGCAAGGCTTTATAGCAAGGATCTTGAGCTGAGGTGGTGCAGTCGTTAGAGTGCAATACTGCAGGCTACTTCAGCTGACTGCTAGTTGCAGTTTGGGAGTTTGAGTCCCACCAGGCTCAAAGTTGACTCAGCCTTCCATCCTTCCGAGGTGGGTAAAATGAGGACCCAGATTGTTGGGGGCAACAGGCAACTCTGTAAACCACTTAGAGAGGGCTGGAAAGCACTGTGGTATATAAGTCTAATGGCTATTGCTATTGCTAACTGCCCACTGCCAGGAGTTTGATCCTGGCCAGCTCAAAGTTGACTCAGCCTTCCATCCTTCCGAGGTGGGTAAAATGAGGAGCCAGATTGTTGGGGGCAATAGGCTGACTCTGTAAAGCGCTTAGAGAGGGCTGTAAAAGCGGTATATAAGTCTAAGTGCTATTGCTATCTTCCCACCAATCTAGGTTAAAAGCTTACATCTGCACCTGCTATAGTCCTATTTCTGATTTCATGATATGTTTGTCCCAATTAGATCATCCCCCCTCTGAAAGACGGTGTTGCTTAACTTGATGAGCTCCAAAGAGGTTGGATTTGGAATCTGTATACAGATAGTCCTCGACTTACGACCACGATTGGGCCCAAAATTTATGTGGCTCAGTGAGACATTTATTAAGTGAGGTTTCCCCGCCCCCATTTTACGACCTTTCTTGCCGCAGTTGTTAAGTGAATCACTGCAGTTGTCAAGTTAGTAACAGGGTTGTTAAGTGAATCAGGCTTCTCCATTGACTTTGCTTGTCAGAAGGTTGCAAAAGGGGATCCCACGTCCTTGGGGCACTTCAGCTGTCATAAGTACATGCCAGTTGCCAAGCATCTGAATTTTGTCCCGGGGATGCAGCAGCGTTCACAAGAGTGAAAAACAGCCAAAAGTCCCTTCTTTCAATGCTGTTGTAATTTCAAATGGTCACTAAGTGAACCAATGTCAGTCGGGGACTAGCTGTAACCTCAAACCAGCAGGGTCATGCTAGACGGGAGACCCTAAAAACCGAAACCCGCGTTACTTGAAGTCCTCATGGCGTAGGAAAAATATTTGGACTGAACGAAGAAAGCAGGAAATGTTAAGCTCTTTTCATTTGTTTTTTGCACGGTTTATCCATCCTCCCAACTTTTTGAATCAAGGCAAACCCGTGATGAGGGAGAAGGGCCAAATTTCCCATCTACGTGACGCAGCGGTGAATGTTTAGCCAGGTGTGCTGCTGCTGTTGTTGTTGTTGTTTTTAAAAAAAGGAGCAGTTTTAACGAAGTGCCCGCCCAGCCGCTAGCCAACTGGTGCCACGTACAAACCATGCCAGTGTCATGCAATTCTGCCTTGTTCGTACCATTTTAAAAGTGCAACTGTTAAAAAGAAGTGTTTACTCCGATAAGAGCCTGTGTGCTCAGCATTTATTTGAAGGGTCTGTATGGAGCCTGTACAAAGGCTTTTCACAATGAAGCCAGCCCCACCCCCACCCCCCCATTTCCTCTCTATCCACCAGCCTTGCAACAGGTCCACGAATGTTTATCCAGTGGACCAATTTGGACCCATCTGAATTTACCGTGTGCGTGTTCTCTCATTTCCCCCAAGCAGGAAAAGAAGGAAGGGGAGGGGGAGAAATCCCAAATGAATTCCTTTGATTAAGCTGGCTTGATAAAGCCATGGGCTGTTGGGTTTTGCATAGATGGCAAACACAGGATGGGTGAAATAATCTTCTGAGATGTATCATTTTATGTATTGTATTAAGGAATTTATGAAAACAGGATGTTTTTAGGCCTTTTTTTGGTTTGGCTGGTTTTGTGTGCATTGAAGTCAAGGTAACATGGACCGTAGTGATATAAAAGCAACCAAACCTACCCTGGAATTGCAGAGTTCACTGGGGGAAAAAAAACTCTGTGGGAAGTCTTCAACCATTTTCCTCTGTTTACTTCTGCTTCTGATACCTCTTTTGGGTCTGTGGTCCGGCATTGATGGTGCTGTTGTGTTTGCACTGAAATCCAGCATCTATTGCAAGACTTTGAAAGAGGGGCGGGGGGCTGTCTCAATTCGGTTTTCTCCTGGGACAAACATCGACTACTGGATTAACTAGAATAGATCCAACCATCAACCAACAGAAAGTGGCGCTGGCTTGTATTGCCTTCAGAAGATCCCCAATAACCCCATCCGACACTGAAGAAGCAATCTTTGCATCATTATCATCATCTCTGTGGCAATTGCTGGACCAACAGTATTTCATCTCCACCGAGGCTTGGAATTCCTGGGTCGTTTCATTTCCCTCCCTCCTTCTCCAGTTTTGCTTTCCACGCAGCTCTTCGATGGACCAAATGGTTTTCAGTATTGTAAGTGTGCACGAGCCACGATTGGAGGCGCTCACATCTTTGATCCATTCATGCTTTAACTGTGCCTGGTTTCGTTTGGGGGCTAGATCGAATGCACCACAATGCTCAGGGTTCTCTGTTTTCCCAGCTTTCTCCTGTCTCCACTTCCTTTTAAACACAGCATTTCTTTTACCTTGCAACAGGTTCTATGATTTGTGGTGGAAATCTAGATTTCCCCAGAGGTAAACATTAATCATTGGGGTGTGATTATTTTTCGTTCCGATGCTGTTCTCTCTTTCCCTTTAGCACTCTGCAGATGGAAGTAAACTTTTTTGTCCACCGATAGGAGGCTTGGTGTGTGTATATATTGTATGTTGCTTGTGAGGGCATTTTGGTTTGTGGAGGCAAATCCTGAGATCTCTTATTGGGACCACAATGCTCCTAGCATAGACAGGATAGCAGAAGATCCAACACACTATGCAATGCATTGTAACTTTGTAATACCTGTTCTCGCATTTTAGAAGGCTCTACTTGAATTCCTCCTTTTCATTTCCTGATTAAGAACTAATGTTTGCCTAGATCCCAGATATCTCTACCAGCATATCTGCCAGCAGCCTCACTCTGACCTTAGCATGGCATAGTTTATACATCATCCAGTTGCTTTGGGCTTCAGCTCCCATGAGCTCTAGTTTGCAAGGCCAATAGCAGGGGGGGCTGTTAAGGCTTGTAATCCTAAATATCGGAAGGCCACCAAGTTGTGACCTCTAACTTGTTTGATGAGCCTTCTTTTGCCTAGAGCGTCCATTGTAAACACAGAAGCAGGTCTCAGCTTGACTTGTTTGTTAATGGAGTTCTCATTTTTCCAATATGATCCACGGTGGCACAGTGGTTGGAATGCAGTACTGCAGGCTAATTCTGCCCTCTTGTCAGCAGTTTGATTCTCACTGGCTCAAGGTTGACTCAGCCTTCTATCCTTCCGGGATGGGTAAAAGAAGGACCCAGATTGTTGGGGGCGATCTGCTGACTCTGCAAACCGCTGTAAAGAGAGGGCTGTGTAAAGGCATTGTGAAGGGGCACATAAGTCTTAAGTGCTATGGCTATTTAATCACAGGCCATCTAAAGACGTGTGTTTGTGATAGAGGAAAAACAAATGAGAGCAGTCTGCTCCCATCACTTTTTTCTTTGTTTTGCCAGCCATGTAAACTTCTGGGTCTCTAGGGCATTTCTTATTGGCCAACTGAGTGCATCAGTTGGCCAGATGGAGTTAGCTTCCCTGATGGCAAGCTACTCGACACAATAAGGGCTCAAATGTATGGTGCTGAGCACTCTAGGCCGACCTAGCAAAGCCTTAAGAAAGTGCTTCACTGGAAGCACTTAAAACCGCCCCATTAAAAGTCAAGTACTGGGTCAATCACGGCATTGTGGTGCTATTAGGAGATTTTGGAGATGTGACTAGCTGGCCCTGATCATCTCAGACTAGGAAAATTGAACAGAATCTCATTGCTATGAACAACATCTTTTTAAAGGTAATTTCACACACACCCTCCAAAGCCATGCATCCTAAGATTTAGTTCAGAGTAAATACCATTCATTTCATACATTCGATTTGTCAATAAACTGTTTTAACCCAAGCTGGCCTAAGCATGAAGTTTAGGGAATCTTTTTGATGCTAAAAAAAAAAAACACCAAGCCAGTTTTGAGCTCAAGACAGCTGCTCCACAGTTAGAGGAAGGCCATTTTAACCTGTTCTGAATGTGAAATGAATTGATAACCTTTGTGGCATCCCTAATTTATCCAATCAGACAGGTTCTGTGGAATGGCTCTAGATTTTCCACCCCTCCAAGCTATTGGATGAAAAAGAATAGTTGTTGGCCAAACTTTGCAAAGATCTTTACGTTTGATTCCTGGGTTTCATCAGCGTGCAGGGATGGTATTCGTGTTTTAGCTCATGAGTATTTCCATCGGTATTTTGGGGAGCCCCCTCCTGCTTCTATTCACCTGCAGGCCAAATAATTCTCCCTCCAAGTCCCTGCTGATGACTTGAAAGTGAATGGACATGTGTGAATGTTCTCAAAGTGATTTAATTACTAGACTTGCCACCTCTGAAAAGCAGCATTTTAAGCCCTTTGATATATTGTCTATTGGAAAGACCATTCTTTCGAAAGAGGTTTGGTCTCTGAGTTAATTGAAATGTGTGTCATAGGATGTGTGGATGAAGTATGAAATACCAAGCCAGATTTTGTTGTAAGAGTGATTCATATTTAGAGGTACAATTTGTATACAGGAAAATTCATCCATGATAGCGTGGGTCTCTTTTATTTTTTTGAGGGGGTTAACAGTCAGAGGACTTTATTGCCTCACCTGTAAAAGTGGCTAAAAGATGATGGCATCCCCCACTCTATGGATTGTCCCCATGATACAGTTGTAGAAGGAGTGGTGGCTTTCAATTTATTTTACTATTGGTCCACTCATACGGGCATGTGTGCTCGCGTGATGCTTCTGCGCATGTGCAGAAGCTTCTGCGCATGTGCAGAAGTGTCCGGGCGGTGGGCTGCTGCCACTACCAGTTGGCCCAATCGGGGGCGAACTGTCAGAAGCCCACTTCTGTGTAGAAGTCAAAATGATTGCAGTTTCTCAGTAAATGTAAATGGAAAATATTTGTTGGGGCTACACCCTGTAGAAACCCTTAGCGTACCATCAGTGGTGACCAAAGCATGATGAAATCTACTGGATTACCATCACTCTTGCTTCTAGTAACCTGTTCCTCGGGTCTTCTCACTCCCTAACTATTTGGACTATCACTGCATGTCTTCATACGGGTAGTCCTTGAAGTACGACCACAATTTTCTTTTCCCAAGCAAGATAGTCATTAAGTGAGTTTTGACTCGTTTTGCAACCTTTCTTGCCACAATGATTAAATGAACCCCTGTCGTTGTTGAACTAATGGCACAGTTGTTCCGGCTTCCTCATATTGAATTGCTTCTCAGAAGGTCGCAAAAGGTGGATCCCATGACTCCAGGACACTGCAACCTTCATAAATTTGAACCAATTGCCAAGCATCACGTGACCATGGGGATGTTGCAGTGGTCACAAATGTAAAAAAAAAAATGTTCACAAATCACCTTTTTCCGTGCCATTGTAACTTTGGTCACTAAATGAAAAGTTGTAGGCTGAGGACTACCTGTAGTTTGGCTTGGAAGAAATAAAACATAAGGAGCAGTTTCACGTGTTATGCCGGACGGTAAAGATGACTTGTTTTGAGTTTTCCTTATTCGTCGTCATCTTTTAACGACTCCATAATCCCTTGAGGGGCAGAGTCTGGGCAACTGAATGGATCTAGCAGAGTTTTTAATGGCCGGATGCCATTCCTGTTGCCAATGCGGAGTTTTGTTGGAGCAGACATACTCTCATTGTGCCCAGAGAGAAAAATATCTGCCTGTTCTTAGGATCAAACTCACAGCCTCCTGATTGTGAGGCCAGAGCGCCACCTATAGGCCACCACACACCCTCCTTTGAGTTTTCCTTATTGTAGTTTGTAAATCATGAGTGAGTCCAGTCAGCAAATCTTGAGCTTGTGTGCCCTATCCTTACTCTTTTCCAACGCGGTCATGAGGAGGAGTTCCAGAACGTCACTTTTTAGATTAGCCAGTGTTTGAGATAGCATCCGGGCCTTCTCCTGTGTTTAATCTTAATTAAAGTTTTGCTGAAACAAACCTTCACACACCCTAGTTTCATGCTGGCTCATTTTGAGTATATAGCCTAAGTTAAAACCAGCCATAATTTTGACAGATTTGGAGAGCATGAAAAACAGCAGCGGGCTTAAAGCAATAAATTATTTACAACTGAATTGGAGGAGAACGGAAACATTGAGCCTCATGCTGAGCTGAAGTTTTTATGTTCAGTTCAAACAGAGCAATTATATTTAACTCATTCACTATTTCTTAGCAGAAAGTTCTATCTTCTAGCACCCGAGTCTCTCTATTTAAGTCACATTTTATTTTATTTTTTTAGAAATTCCAAAAGAGCCAAGGTGGCGCAGTGGTTAAATGCAGCACTGCAGGCTACTGCTAGATCAGCAGGTCAGCGGTTCAAATCTCACCGGCTCAGGGTTGACTCAGCCTTCCATCCTTCCGAGGTGGGTAAAATGAGGACCCAGATTGTTGGGGGCAATATGCTGACTCTCTGTAAACCGCTTAGAGAGGCCTGATAGGCCTATGAAGCGGTATATAAGTCTACTGCTATTGCTATTGCTATAAAGCACTAAATATATAGTGTTTTGAAGCTGTTACACCATTTCTGAGCTAAATGTGAAGCATTTGGATCTAGCCCTCTTTCTATTCTGTCTATTTCAATACTTTCCCTCCTTTTAATTTTCCCAAACTTGATTTTGTGTGTATTCCTTAAGAACTTTTTTTTTTTGGTTACGTCCTGTTATTGCACAGTATTTGTGAATTAAAAGGTAAAATATTTTTTTAGAAAATACCAAATTTGGGTCCTAATGATGACATAAAATAAGTTTTCAGTCTTGAATATTATGGCACTTATGCTCACTTTAGTAAATGTAATGTAAAATATTAATAATATTGATGATGTGTACTCAAATTTAATATACATGGTCTCATGTAAGATAAATATTTGCCTTTTTTTTCTAAAAGGTGTATGTATTCTGTAAGTGGAATAGTCTTTAGAAAGTTTCTATATGTTCTTTAAAAAAAATGGCAATACATTCCAAAAAAGGTACTGTAAATATGTACAGACTCAGAGTACAGTGTAATTTGGTAGTTTTGCCTGTAATTTTTATTTCAGTTTCTACATTTGCATCTTGCAATGTCTGTATGGTAATAAAAGTGCAAAAAAAATGCAGGTAAAAAGCACAGAATATAATGTTTAAAAAAAGAAAGAAATTACTCAGCATTTGATGTTTGTGACCCTTAATTGTAAATGACACCTGTACTGTGAATGAAAGAAGTTTTTACACGTATATTGCCTTTACTACAGTTTGGGCTGTCTGATCAGTCTGAGCCTATTTTTTAAAAAACAGCATGTTGGAATAAATTTTAAAATCCCAACATACCACCTCCAGTTTGTCTGGCAGTCATTTGCTTAACTGAAATATGGGGTACCACCACCACCCCTTCGATGTCCTACAGGGAACTGTTTTAACTTTATTCTGCAATTCCTTTGCCACACAATATTTGAAGAATCTGAGAAATTTGCAATGCAATTTAGAATAACAGGTTGGAGGGGACCTTGGAGGTCTTCTAGTCCAATCCCTTGCTCAAGCAGAAGACCCTATACCCATGATTTAGGTGGCACATGGAGCCATTTCTGAGGGCACACGAGGCATTGCGCTGGCCAGCTGATTTTTGGCTGTTTTTCACCCTCGGGAGGCTTCCCTGAAGCCTCCGGAGAGCAAAAAACCAGCCAACTGGAAGTTCAGGAACGGGCTTCCGGTTTGTGCGTTAGGCTGTTTTTTGCCCTCCGGAGGCTTCAGGGAAGCCTCCTGAAGTCTCTGGAGAGCAAAAAACCACCCAATGGGCAAACCGGAAGTCAGCAAATGGGCAGTTTTCAGCCTCTGGGGGGCCTCATTGGGAGGGAGCCTTTTTTGCCCTCCCCAGGCACCTAGAAAGAATCTGGAGTCTGGGGAGGGCGAAAAACTGGTCCACCGTGCCATCACATGCCAAAAGGAAGGGGAGCAGAGGGGGGGGTGTCACACATGCATGTGCGGGGGCTGCTCACACATGTGCAGGGGGGACAGTGCGTAGAATTATGGGTGTGGGCACACACGTGCATGACAACTCCCCACGCTCCCCTTGTTTTGGGCACGCAATGGCAAAAAGGTTAGCCATCACTGCTCTATGCCAGAAGTCTTCAAACTTGGCAACTTTAAGACTCGTGGACTTCAACTCCCAGAATAGCTGACTGGAGAATTCTGGGAGTTGAAGTCCAGGAGTCTTAAAAGTTGCCAAGTTTGGGGACCCCTGCCCTATACCATTTCAGACAAATGGCTGTCCAATCTCCTCTTCTTATTTTTATTTTATTTTATTTAGTTTGTCAAACATGTACAAGACAACAGGTATAAGTATGAACATGGGCATGAACAAAGGAAATGAGTACAAATAAGTGGGGACAGTAAGACAGGGACAGTAGGCACGCTGCTGCGCTTACACATGCCCCCTTTATGGATCCACAATTTGTGCATCTATTTATGAATCCAACTGGGCATCCATTTGTGCATAGAAACCAGAGGTGGTACCAGTTCGCACCTATTCAGTAGAACCGGTTCGTCAAATCTACCGAACCGGTTAGAAGAGGCTCCACCAGTGGACAGGGAAAGCAGGCCACACCTATAGAAGAGGTTCCAATTTTTTTTGAAACCCACCACTGGTCCTTGGATATGATTATTCTACACTATCATGCTCATATTTATAAAGCTCAGTGCCTCTGTGAAAGGTAAGGATGACTGCTGCGTTTGTGGTGCAATCAGAACATTGCGTGTGTTGAAGTTGTTTTAACGCAAACCAAAGATGCCTTTTAAAAAACAAGTTTACATCATATTCTTATGCATGCCAGTGCTGTGTGTGAGGTAATTTAAGGTGGTTCTGACAAGTGTCGTCGGCATCTTCATATCTGGTCACATGGGCGGCAAGCCACTCCCATCCAGTCACATGGGCAGCAAGCCACTCCCACAAAGGAGGCCACACCCACAGAGTAGGTTCGAACAATTTTTGAAACCCCCCCACATAGGAATGCACAATCATGCAACCTTTGAGGAAGCTGGGGGATACAGACAGTTTGAGACAGAGTTGCTACAGATGCTTATTCCAGAAAGTAGCCAGAGCAAATAAGGGGGAAGAGCTAGATAAAAAGTTACTTGGGTTTTATTTGAACTGAATTCAAATTACATCTGGTTTATATAACTGCTCGTGCGTTTAATGATTGTCCTTTTGGATCACCCTAAAGATGCTATCCAGTGGCAGCTTTTGAAGTGTCATGGGGTGACTTGCAGATTTATGAGCTTACAACTGAAACCAGAGTCATCTCTTAGCGTTATCTATGAGGGCTCTGAGTCAGGATTCAAAGGGGAAAAATGATTCTATATTTCTGAGGACCGTTAAGCATCAACCACCAGAGGCAGAGATGCCTGAGTGAGATGTTTGGTGTAAATAATTAAAGGATTTAGAGCAAGAAAAAAGTTTTTTTTAAAGGAAATTTAATACAACTAAAATAAAAAAAAGAAAAACCACTATTATGGCTTGTCAGAAATCATGTAGAAGAAAAGCAGGAACTGGGTATGTCTAGTTTAATGTAAAGGAGGACTAGGGGAGACATGATAGCAGTGTTCCAATATCTCAGGGGATGCCACAAAGAAGAGGGAGTCATTCTCCAAAGCACCTGAGGGCAGGACAAGAAGCAACAGGTGGAAACTAATCAAGGAGAGAAGCAATTTAGAACTAAGGAGAAATTTCCCGACAGAACAATTAATCAGTGGATCAACTTGTTTCCAGAAATTGTAAATGCTCCAATACTGGAAGTTTTTTTTAAGAGATTGGACAAATATTTGTCTGAAATGTGATTGGGTTTTCTGCCTGATTAGAGTGTTGGACTAGAAGATGTTCAAGGTCCCTTCCAACTATGTTATTCTATTCTATTCTATTCTATTACACATCCACTCTGCAAAGGAAATGGAATGGAAAGGATTCTGTAAGTGCCTTCCAAATCTCCGGTTAAGAATTGGTACAAAAGAAAATGCAGATTTGAAAACAGGTGCAAGTAAATGTCTCTTGGGCACTTGTTGCTTTTTTTTTCCTCTTGCAAAAAAGAACAGGTTCAAAAGTTGAGAAAGTTCAGAATGATTACAAAACATACTTTTTTAAATAGCTTTTTAAAACACAAACATGGAAAGATGCCCTAGTTGCTGTGGTGCTGACAGTGATCAAAGTGAAACGGAGCTGCATGTCCCAACTAATGGGTTGGCCTTCAGCTCATAAAAGAGCCAAATGTTGATCTAAGTGCTCTGCCATGTTTATTTTCACACAAAAGGTAGAGAGGATCAAGAATTCATCTGAAGTGAAGGATAGGATAGGACGGGATAGGATTTTTTTATTGTCCAATGTGATTGGACACACAAGGAATAGAGTAGAGTAGAATAAAAATAATAGAATAGAATAGAATAGAATAGAATAGAATAGAATGTAGAGTAGAATAGAACATGATAGAATAGAATAGAATGTAGAGTAGAATAGAATAGAATGTAGAGTAGTGTAGAATAGAATGTAGAATAGAACAGAAGAACAGAACAGGATAGAACAGAACAACAGAATGTAGACGAATAGAATAGAATAAAACAGGATAGAATAGAATAGAATAGAATATAGAATAGAATGTAGAGTAGAATAGAATAGGATAGAACAGGATAGAACAGAACAGGATAGAACAGAACAGAATGTAGAGTAAAATAGAATAGAATGTAGAGTAGAATAGAATAGAACAGGATAGAGTAAAATAGAATGTAGAGTAGAATAGAATAGAATAGAATGTAGAAGAGAATAGAACAGAACAGAATATAGAGTAGAATAGAACAGAGTAGAATAGAATATAGAGTAGAGTAGAACAGAACAGAACGTAATAGAATTCAATAAAGGTCATCCTCTACTTATGACCACAACTGAGCCCAAGATTTGTGTTGCTAAGTGAGACATTGGTAAAGTGTGTTTTGTCCCACTTTATGACTTTCTTGCCACAGTTGTTAAGTGAACCGCGGCAGTTGCTCATTTAGTAACACAGTTGTTAAGTGAAACTGGCTTTCCCACTGCCTTCTCTTGTTAGAGGGTCGCAAAAAGTGATCGCATGAAATAAAGAGTCAGTTGCCAAGCATCTGAAGTTTGACCCTGGGACCATGGAGATGCTGCAAGGGTGAGAAACGTGAAAAGCTGTCACAAGTTACTTTTTTTCAGTGCCGTCGTAACTTTGAACGGTCACTAAATGAACGGTTGGAAGTCGAGGACTACCTGTAGGGTATCATATTAGTTCTAACTTACGCAGTTTGGGTTAATTCTAATGTTTAGAATGGCTGTATTTTGAATAGTCGCCGGATTGGTTTTTTGTCACTGCCACATTCCTCCGTTTTCAGCTAGCATTCACTGAACGGAGAAGCACAATGCTTTCGGCGGCCTCAGGAGGGCGCTGTCTAGCAGCATTTCAGAGTCCGATCAGCACAGCAGAGACGCTAAGAAGCTTTCGGCTATACTAGGATCATAGAACGTGTTTGCCATTCCGACACCACCTACGAAAACGGGAATCATTAATTCGCCAGTCCTCTGTTCCCCACCTATTAAGCCCCAAGAAGTTCTTTGGTTAAAAAGAAATGCCTTAGTAGGACAGGAAGGTTGGATTTAATCAGAGCCAGGATCAATCACAACCTTAGCCCCCTGTTTTGACGTCAGGCTTCCGTCTGTGGAATTGGGTGACAGGGCAGAGCATTAAAACATCCCACCTAGATTGCCAGCCGAACGTTATTTTCATGGCACGGGGCCAGCATCTGCAGAGACCAAGTAAGCAAAGTTGAGGGGGCCCTTTTCGTTTTATGGCAGGGGGTGTCAAACTCGATTTCATGGAAGGTTGGGTTGGACCGCCAGGGGGGCATGGCCAGCTTGACGTCACTCATGATAGGGAGCCTGTGGTGGCCCAAGTGCTCTGCCAGCGAAAACGGGCTCCCGAGCTCCGTTTCTGCCTGCGACTGCCTCCTGCAACTCTCTGCCAGTAAAAACGAAGCTCGTGAGGGCTGCAGGCAGCCCTCACAAGCTCCCTTTTCACTGGTAGTAGCACCACAGGCTGGTCCTTCGCTGTTTCCAGGACGGCCCCTTGGGCCAGATCTAAGTATCCCATGAAGCTATCATTTTAATCTTCCTCTCTGATTTGGAGAAGAAGAAAAAAAAACTGAAAAACCTGACTGGAAATTCTGAGTACCGTATTTTTCAGATTATAAGACGCAGCAAGGTTTTTAAGAGGCAATTTTTTTTTTTTAAAAAGGGTTTTGCACTCTGCAAACCTCCCAAAAATTGCCCGTTTTTCACAAAAACGGGCCCGTTTCCCCCCCCAAAAAAGGCATGAATAGCCTTTAGGGGGCTTACAAAGTGCTCTTGGGGGGGTGGAGCCTCCCCAAAACGAGCAAAAAACAGCCAATTTTTCATGAAAACAGGCCCATTTTTGGTTAAAAAAATTGCATGCATAGCCTTTAGGAGGCTTATAGAGTACTCCTGAGGGCTGGGGGGGGGGCAAAATTGAGCCAAAATCGCCCATTTTTCACTCATTTCTTCTCTCCTCAGCCCCTAGGAGCTCTCTGAAAGCCTCCTAAAGGCTCTGCACCGCCATTTTGGTGAAGGGACTTCCGGGGGCAAAAAAATGCTGTATTCCATGTATAAGAGGCACCCAGATTTTCAGCCTCTTTTTCGATGGAAAGGGGTGCGTCTTATACTCTGAAAAATAGGTAATTCCATACTGTAAACTTTAGTTTAAAATGCTCTCCCATCCAAGGGAGGGGAAGAATTGAAAAAGCCTGCAGAAGAATATTTGAGGGTGGCAACAGAGGTGTAAAAACAGCACCCTTGTGGATCCCGTGGCTGATCCCTCACAATTGTGAACCAACCACCAACCCAACCAAGCATCTCCCTCCCTTCCTCCCTCACCACTCCGGAGATGTGCCAAGAGTTACAGGTTAAGTTCTGAAAGGGGTTTGATGGGCCATAAACTTTCGGTGAGCTCACCGTTGCCTGGAAAAATCTCACCCTTTCGTTAACCTACACGTGGAGCTTAAGTTCATCAGGTTTAATCTCAGCCACCGAAATGCATCTACCTGTCATGTATGACCTCTGGGAAGTATCTTTGCCATCCGTCCCATTGCTTCTGCCAGCATCTCCATCACATTGTGCACAGGTGAGCTGCAGTTTAGCTTCTTATTCCCTTTTAGGGCAAAGAAAAGAGCCGCTTGGCTTGAAGGGGTTGGTTCATTCCACATGAGTTCCTCTACTCAATGAAGCTGGTGAGATGGATACTCCTGAACCACAAAGGGAAGGAGGATGCCCAGGCGCAGGCATAACAACAGAAGTGACTCACTGTGAGCCAATGGGAGCTCTCCTTTCAATCTCAGCAGCAGCGCCTTAAAAGGCTGCCACCTGGGAATCACCCGTGCCCGCTTACAGGGCAAATACGGAATAAGGAAGTCCAACATTAAAGCGGAGATACAAACACTCCAGATGACGACAGAGTACAGATAATCCTCAACTTACAACCATGATGGAACCCAAAATTTCTGTTGCTAAGCAAGACATTTCTTAAGTGAACTTTGTCCCATTTTACGACCGTTCTTGCCACACTGGTTAAGTGAAGCACTGCAGTTAAATTAGTGAGATGGTTGTTAAGGGAATCTGACTTTCCCTTTGACCTTGCTTGTCAGTTAGCTCCAGAAGGTGATCACAGGACCCCGGGACACTGCAACCATCATAGAGTCAGTTGCCAAGCATCTGAAGTTTGTTTATGTGATTATGGAGGAGGCTGCAACGGGCATAAATGTGAAAAAACAGTCCTTAGTCACTTTCTTCAGCGCCATTGTGCTGTAACTTCCAATGGTCACTAAACAAATTGTTTCCAAGTTGCAAAGGTAAAGGTTCCCCTTGCACATCTGTGCTAGTCGTTCCCGACTCTAGGGGGAGGTGCTCATCTCCGTTTCAAAGCTGAAGAGCCAGCGCTGTCCGAAGACGTCTCCGTGGTCATGTGGCTGGCATGACTAAATGCCGAAGGCGCATGGAATATTGTTACCTTCCCACCAAAGGTGGCTCCTATTTCTCTACTTGCATTTTTACCTGCTTTCGAACTGCTAGGTTGGCAGAAGCTGGGACAAGTAACAGGAGCGCACTCTGTCATGCGGTGCTACGGGTTTGAACTGCCAAACTGCCGACCTTTCTGATCGACAAGCTCAGCATCTCAGCCACTGAGCCACCGCATCCCTTTGTAAGTTGTACGTTGAGGACTACCTATACTTTAATATTGGCAGAAGCAGGTTGCAATAGTCCACCATGCTCTCAAAATTACTCTGCATTCTGCCTCAAAGAAGAGGGAGCCAACCTATTCTCCAAAGCACCCGAGGGGAGGACAAGAAGCAATGGGTGGAAACTAATCAAGAAGAGAAGCAACCTAGAACTAAGGAGAAATTTCCCAACATTAATCAGTGGAATGACTTGCCTCCAGAAGTTGTGAATGCTCCAACACTGGAAGTTTTTAAGAAGAGATTGTCTGAAGTGGTGCAGGGTTTCCTGCTTAAGCAAGGGGTTGGACTAGAAGACCTCCAAGGTCCCTTCCAACTCCGTTATTCTGTGTACTCCAGATTTAATGTTCACAAAGTCTCTAATCTTGTGGGATTCTTAATAAAGATGTGGAAGCTAAATACCTAACTTAACAAATGAGATATAGAAGGGCACAGTCAAAGAGCTTAATTTAAAAACAAAAAAATGGAATATGTCTACTTTAGATTTTATGTTGCCTACCTCAATTGTATTCACTGTAAGCGAACCGTGCCATCTGTTTTCAGCCATTCCAAAAAGAGGGGCTCCCAGCAGGCTCTTCTTTGTAGTCTCTTGGCTAAACTAAACAAAAGTGCTTCTTCAGAGTTTGAAAATGGCGGGTACTCCTATGCCACTTTTCCTCCAATGTTCTTGGAGCTCCAGTTTTATCAAACACTCTTATAGGGCGAGCTAAGCTTTGAAACGAGGGTCATTCAAGATCATCCAGAGATAAATATGGTCACATTCCTATCTGCACAGCGAAGTCAAAATCTCAAGTTGGAGCTCAAACTGCACGTTAAAGTTTGAGTTTGAGTTTTATTTCATTTATATGCCGCCCTTTTCCCTAAGGGGACTCAGGGCGGCTCACAACTCAAAAAGGGAAGGGGGGATACAAACAGTTTAACAAGAAGACAAAACTATACATAGTTAAAAAGCACAACAATCATACCATTCGAGATAGGGGCAGTGGATCTTTAGCCCCAGGCCTGTCGGAACAGCCAAGTTTTAAGGGCTATGCGGAAGGCCTGGAGGGTGGTGAGGGTACGAATCTCCACGGGGAGTTCGTTCCAGAGGGTCGGAGCAGCCACAGAGAAGGCTCTCCTCCGGGTAGTCGCCAGTCGAAACTGGCCGGCGGATGGAATTCGGAGGAGGCCTAGTCTGTGGCATCTAATTGGTCTAGTGGAGGTAATTGGCAGTAGGCGGTCTCTCAAGTACCTTTACATCTCATAAAATGAAATTGTTTGTGTGGTTGCAGCCACTAACCGTGATTTTTCTGATGCCATCCCCAGGAACCGTGTTAGGGCATATTTGAAAGTGGCTCCTACCACTTCCAGTTCAGCCCTAACTATTCAGCTGCACTGTCCCCTGTCTCCCCCGCCCCCCCAAATCATAATTGTTATTCTGATTTTGTGGTTAGCTATGTGAGGAGATTTCCGCCTGAGGTAATCTGGTAAAGTAGAAGGTTAAAAGACGAGCAGGGAAGAAAATCATTTCTCTTCATTACAGTAGCCAACAGGGCTTCTGTTATGCATTTCAGCTTCTCTAATCAAACAATGCAAATTGTGACGAGGAAAAATAGCTTACATTCCATTTGGTTTGCTTGCTCAAGGTCAATTAAGCAAGAGTTATTTCTGGATTCTGGAGCCTTACTCACTCACACACCTTTGTTTCCAAAGTTGCCGGCTCATGACAATCAACCAGCACGGAGGGGGTGGGGGGCTGGGGGAAACCCAAAGATAATTCAGCAAATTGCTCTCCTTCAAACGGTAGGAAATGAATAATCTTTTTTTTTTTAAGTTTTCTCCTTTGGGTAAAGCTAACATACCAAAGGAAGTAGCTCAGCTTTCAGATTTTGTTGCTAATTTAATGAGAAACCTTTCCCCCCCCCAAAAATCCATTAAAATACTCAATATAACAAACAAGCAGCCCTCGATTTATGACCGCAATTGACCCCCAACTTTTGGTTGTTCAGTGAGAAATTTGTTAAGCGGGTTTCGCCGCATGTTATGATCTTTCCTGCCACAGTCATTAAGTGAATCGCTGCAGTTGATAAAGATAGCAACACGGTTGCTAAGTGAATCTGGTTTCCCCATTGATTTTGCTTGTCAAAAGGTGATCACATGACCTTGGGGCAAAGCCAAAGTCATAAGTGAGAGTCAGTTGCCAAGCGCCTAAATTTGGATCACACCTACAAAGGTTGTAAGTGTGAAAAATGACAAAAAGTCACTTTTTTCAATGCCGTTGCAACTCTGAACAGTCACCAAATGAACTTTTTAAAGTTGAGAACTACTTTTAGTGTATTTTATTATTTCTAAGTTATCTAATATGAGTTAATTCTAATACTTAGTGTTTTAATTGTGTTTTAGTTTTTTGTTTTTTGTTTTTTTAGTTTTCCTTTATTTGTATGCCGCCCTTTTCCCTGGGGGGACTCAGGGCGGCTCACAATTCAGAAGGGTGGGGGGGCTTTACGATGAAAGCCACCTAGAATCACAATGACAATGAGATTTCTTCATGGTATTAGACCTGGGTACTTGAGAGACCGCCTACTGCCAATTACCTCCACTAGACCAATTAGATCCCACAGACTAGGCCTCCTCCGAATTCCATCCGCCGGCCAGTGTCGACTGGCGACTACCCGGAGGAGAGCCTTCTCTGTGGCTGCTCCGACCCTCTGGAACGAACTCCCCGTGGAGATTCGTACCCTCACCACCCTCCAGGCCTTCGCATAGCCCTTAAGACCTGGCTGTTCTGACAGGCCTGGGGCTAAAGATTCGCTGCCCCTATCTCGAATGGTATGATTGTTGCGCTTTTTAACTATGTATTGTTTTGTGTTGTTGCTAAACTGTCTGTATCCCCCCTTCCCTTCTTTGAGTTGTGAGCCGCCCTGAGTCCCCTTAGGGAAAAGGGCGGCATACAAATGAAATAAAACTCTAAACTCTAAACTCTTTTATTTATTTAAATAAATAAATGCTGGCTGGGGAATTCTAGGAATTGAAGCCGACATATCTTAAAGGCTAAAGTCCAGATGATGTAAGTCACTTCCCTTAAATTCTACTACCTCCTAATGGTCTGGAGTTTTTCCAAAGGAAAGCCATCCTTGCAGATAATTCCTCTAGAAGGCTTGGAATGTAGCTCTTACCAACTTTATCAACTGCCTTGTCCAAGATGTACGGAAGCCAAAATGATAATAGAATAATAGAGTTGGAAGGGATCTTGAAGGACTTCTAGTCCAACCCCCTGCTCAGGCAGGAAACCCTATCCCATTTCAGCCCAATGGTTGTCCAATCTCTTCTTGAAAACTTCCAGTGTTGGAGGATTTACAACTTCTGGAGGCAAGTTGTTGCACTGATTATTTGTTCTAACCGCCAGGAAATTTCTCCTTCGTTCTAGGTTGCATCTCTCCTTGATTAGTCTCCATCCGTTGCTTCTTATCCTGCCTTCAAATACTTTGGAGAATAGGTTGACCCTGTCTTCTGTGTGGCAGCCACTCAAATATTGGAATAATGCTGTCATGTCACCCCTAGTCCTTCTTTTCGCTAGGCTAGACATATCAACTTCCAGCAACCGCTATTTACAGATATTTGTTTTAGTCTCCAGTTTCTGAATCATCGCCGTTGCTCTTCTCTGCACTCTTTCTAGAGTCTCAACATCTTTTTCTACATCGTGGCAACCAAAACTGGATGCATTATTCCGAGCAGGGATTATAAAGTGGTATTAACATTCCATGTGATCTTGATTCTATCCCTCTGAGAAAGCCAGTCGTGACAGAAGAACAGAAGGGTCTGGTCGAAGGCTTTTCAGGCCCAGTGATGGTAAAGACCCTGGGCTGGGGCTCATTAAGGCACTGATTGAAAATAATCTTAGGACCATTGAGTCACTTCCTGAAATCAAAGTTTTCATTTCAAAATGACACACGGGCTGAAATGCAAAACCGAAACCATGTAAACTCATAGAAAAAAAAATCCATTTCCTGCCATCCTGGAGTTCAAAGAGGACCCAACCATTGCTTAGCAAACAATGACATGATAGCAGCAGTAAGGAATGCTGATAGGAAAGACCAGCATCTTTCAGGTGTGGATGAAAAGTCAGTAGTGTACATTCATCTATCCATAGCTTGTTGGGCGGAGAAAGTTCCAGAAACATAACACAATCTACAAAGCCAGCAGACAAGGCAAGAATGCAAGTCCATTCACACATCTGTACCTAAACACATCCTGATACCATGCAAATGGAAGTCAGATCCATTCCTGGCTAAAGATATGGAATTTACCCCGGGAAGAAATGGAAGAAAATCAATTGAGGGGTCTACTAATCACCTTTAGATTCCTCCTGGTTCTTGGGTTACCTAAGTGATTATCTCCAAATTGTTTCCTCCAGGAGAAAGGTCTTCTCAGGTACTATAGAAGCTTGCGGACTAGTGTTTTCCAAACTTGGCAAGTTTAGGAAGTGTGGACTTCAACTCCCGGAATTTAGGCAATCTGGGGAATTCTGGGAATTGAAGTCTACAGGTTGTAAAGAGCCATAGCTGTCCACCCCAATTGTAAATCAAGGAAGGGGATCTGTGAATCTTCTCCAGCTAACTTTAGAAGGCTCCCAGCAAATTCCCCCTAGGTACAACAGTTAGATATTATGTTTCACTTCGGTCAGCAAGCCTGATGCTCAGTTTAACAATCATCATCAACCTGTGATTTTTACCTGGCTAACCAAAGAACAAACCACCATGTACTGATGGGCAACTTGCAGATGAAATCAGGTTGGAGAGCATTCCAGTGCCCAGCCAGAAGGTGCCATAAATGGAAATAATGAAACAAGTGGGAGTATTCTTCACCAAAATGAGGAAAGGAATTTGCTGATTCCTTCCTTGTAGTAATTATTCTTAGGACTGTCATCTTTTTTTGTATTGTGCCAAACCTTCCCACCTTAATACAATTAGACCAGTACAGGTAGAGAGTGTTCTGTAGATCTTGTCGCATTTGCTGGCTAAGGTACATGGCTGAGGCCCAGCTGTATGTGGCCTTTGAACTCTCCATAGATCAGGGGTATCAAACTGAAAGGCTGAGCACCAAAGAATGGGGGCCTTTGAACTATGGTACTGGAGAAGCATCCTGCGATTCCCTTGGACTGCAAGATGATCCAACCGGTCAGTCCTAGAGGAGATCAACCCTGACTGCTCTTTAGCAGGCCAGATCCTGAAGAGGAAACTCAAGTACTTTGGCCACCTAATGAGAAGGAAGGACTCACTGGAGAAGAGCCTCATGTTGGGCCCATAGTCATTAAATACTTAAATGTATGATGGATTAATCACCTGTTTCTGATGAATCCATAGCAGTGGTGGGTTGCAGTCGGTACACCCCAATATGGGTGTACCAACTGCAACCCATTCTGGTACCATGCTCCGGAGAGCCCACCTGCCCACCTGCCTGCCCAAGATCCTTACCTGTATTGGGGCTCTTTGGCACTTCCGCACACAGAGTGCATGGTGCCTGCACGACGCCCCACTGAGCAGCTGGAGCATTGCGGAGGCTCGCGGAGGCATCGCAAGAGGTAAGGATGCATGCACGCACTGCGACAGCCCCCGCTGCATTGTACCAGTTGTAACGGGATCCGGAACCAACCGCTGATCTTCAGTGCTGCTGCACAGAATCTAGCCACCTGGGTTGTAATCATAGTCTATTCATTCTTAAGCAGCCACTGGAGATAAGTAGTGCTGGAATGGCCAAGATATCTATTGATTATTAGGAAGATAAGAGATCACCCCACCCTGAATATCTCTATAGAAAGCGCACCGAAGAAGTATGCATGTGTTTTCTAGCAGGTCGATAAATCTTTAGTCTGTAGGTTGTTTCATGTTTCTTAGAATGTCTTACTTCACTGGAAGTCCCGCTGTATAAAACTTGGTTCAATTTTATACTACAAAATATGGACTTGATTGTAACTTGGTACACATTGCTAACTAATGTATTGTATTTCAAGGGAGCTCTTAGTAGGACATTTCCAGAAGATCTGCTTTACGTCACCTAGTAAGCAACCTAAGATGCTTCTAGAGTTCTTCAGTAACCGCAAACTTTGGTTTAGATCAAATTCAACACCTTGGAAATAATTCCAAGCAAATCTCATGTTGCCTTCTTAAATGATGTGGCAAATTGCAAATAGTTGCTGTAACATTGAAATATATGTGCACACAACTGGAATAGGAATAAATTTTGCATATTTTTTTTCAGATCTATTATCTATCTATCTATCTGTCTGTCGGTCTGCCTGCCTGCCTGCCTGCCTACCTACCTACCTACCCATCATTTACCTGCCTGCCTGCCTGCCTGCCTGCCTGCCTATGTATGTGTCTCTCTGTCTGTCTGTCTGTCTGTCTGTCTGTCTGTCTGTCTGTCTGTCTGTCTGTCTGTCTGTCTGTCTGTCTATCTATCTATCTATCTATCTATCTATCTATCTATCTATCTATCTATCTATCTATCTACCTACCTACCTACCTACCTACCTACCTACCTACCTACCATAATTTTTTAATTATTCATCCCATTTATATTTATATCTATCATTCATCTACTTATTTAGCTCGCTCTTGCTCTCTCGCTCTCCAGAAAATGCATCTTCTCTGTTTTCAGAGGAATAAGGTTTTTTTAAAAAAATGGTTAGAATTCAGAATTCATTATTTTAAGTAATGTAGCATCTAAAGCTTGAGATGAATGCATCTGATAATAATAATCACTTGAACACCTTTGGCATTGACAAAATCACCATCAGTCAATTGCAAAAGGCAACTTTACTTGGAACAGCTTACATCCCGGGACAATCACTTTATCACCATCAAACCACATTTGCTTATTCCAGCTCCTTGGGAAGGCATGATAGGTGGATTAAAATGACAAATCCAATCTAAATATCTCACTGTATGAAAAACCATTTAATCTGTGGTTGGCCCAGGGGTGGGTTCCAGCTGCCATTACTACCAGTTCGGCGCATGGAAATTTTTGCACATGCAAAATTCAACAAGCTAGCCAACCCAACCCCACCGACCTGCTAATGGTTTCCATTAATGGAGTGATGTCTTTCACCTAAGAACTATGATGTCATTCACCAGCCTTCCCCAATTCTTTATTCCCTTTTGGTCTGGTATTATACTTAAGTTTACTTTCTCAACCCCGCTCGTTCATATTTCAGCAATGCTGTAAGGAACAAAGAGCCTCCTCATTTCTTAGGGCTTACTCATCCCTTGTCACGTAGAAAGCTATTACCAAACTTGGTAGGAGAGATGCCAACTGTAAACCATCAGCTGATGAGTTAAGCACCCTAATTTGCATAACAATACCCTGACAGAAGAAAGAGTAACCTGGGAGGAAGAGGGGGGAATTACGGGAACAAAGGGTGGCAAATTAAGAAATTGGTTTTGTTCAAAGGGATGAGCAAATGTGCGTAAGGTTAATTCCTTCACCTTTTCATCTCTCCTGGCATTCTTGGGCTTTGACTTTTATCATCAACTAGTTGATAACCCGACATTCCCCGGGTCTTTATTTATAGGGGGAAAATGTCAGGACGAAATGTTATTTCTAAGGTTGGATTTTCCCCCTTACCACACGGAGCCCCCTTTTGTGGAGGACCGTGAAGCCGTTACCAGGGCAACTCCCCTGTGCTGTACAGTAGAAGCTATTTGAAGACACAACAGGCTGTATCTTAACAGAACACCCCCCCCCAGGGGTGTTAGGAGTATCTTACCCCCCACAGTATTTATTTCCAGAGAGTTAAGTCATTTGTGTACCAAGTTTGGTTGAAATTGCTTGAGGCATTCCAGAGTTATGCTGGAACACACACACACAGAAACAATGATTTTTTTATATACTGTATATAGATAAAAGTCAACCAAACCCCAAATTCAAGTCAATGACCAGTCATCTCATGATGACTACATGGAAACTAATGCAATCATATCAGGCTTAAGAAAGTAAAGTGGAAAGCTCTTTTTTCGCAAAGATAACTTTGCGTAAAAAGAGCTTGCAGATGAAATCAGGTTGGAGAGCATTCCAGTGCCCAGCCAGAAGGTGCCATAAATTGAAATAATAAAACAAGTGGGACTATTCTTCACCAAAATGAGGAAAGGAATTTGCTGATTCCTTCCTTGTAGTAGTTATTCTTAGGACTGTCATCTTTTTTTGTATTGTGCCAAACCTTCCCACCTTAATACAATTAGACCAGTACAGGTAGAGAGTGTTCTGTAGATCTTGTCGCTGGCTAAGGTACCTGGCTGAGGCCCAGCTGTATGTGGCCTTTGAACTCTCCCTAGATCAGGGGTATCAAACTGAAAGGCTGAGCACCAAAGAATGGGGGCCTTTGAACTATGGTACTGGAGAAGAATCCTGCAATTCCCTTGGACTGCAAGATGATCCAACCGGTCAGTCCTAGAGGAGATCAAACCTGACTGCTCTTTAGAAGGCCAGATCCTGAAGAGGAAACTCAAGTACTTTGGCCACCTAATGAGAAAGAAGGACTCACTGGAGAAGAGCCTCATGTTGGGCCCGTAGTCATTAAATACTAAAATGCAAGAGAGTGATAATGCAAAAGGTTTTGCTGCATTAATTGTAAAAAATGTATGATGGATTAATCCCCTGTTTCTGATGAATCCACAGCAGTGGTGGGTTGCAGTCGGTACACCCCGGTATGGGTGTACCAACTGCAACCCATTCTGGTACCATGTTCTGGAGAGCCCACCTGCCCACCTGCCCGCCCGAGCTGCTTACCTGTATTGGGGCTCTTTGGTGCTTCCGCACACAGAGTGCAAGGTCCCTGCACGACCCTCCACTGAGCAGCTGGAGCATTGTGGAGGCTCGCGGAGGCATCGCAAGTGAGTCCTTCCTTCTCATTAGGTGGCCAAAGTACATGAGTTTCCTCTTCAGGATCTGGCCTTCTAAAGAGCAGTTTTGCTGCATTAATGACGATGGTGATAGGTATGAATATCTGAGTTAAAATGCTCGAGTTAATATGAGTTATGTTTGTTGACTGTGGAGGAGATGTACCAAAGTTTATTTGTGATCGACTGATACACTTTCTATAGATGTAAAGAAAGATGTTGTACTTGTTTCAAATTAAAATTAAAAAATTTTATGTTAAAAAAAAAAAAGAAGGCCAGATCCTGAAGAGGAAACTCATGTACTTTGGCCACCTAATGAGAAAGAAAGACTCACTGGAGAAGAGCCTCATGTTGGGCCTGTAGTCGTTAAATACTAAAATGCAAGAGAGTGATAATGTAAAAGGGTTTGCTGCATTAATTGTAAAAAATGTATGATGGATTAATCACCTGTTTCTGATGAATCCACAGCAGTGGTGGGTTGCAGTCGGTATACCCTGGAATGGGTGTACCAACTGCAACCCATTCTAGTACCATGCTCCGGAGAGCCCACCTGCCCACCTTCCCGCCCGAGCTCCTTACCTGTATTGGGGCTCTTTGGCGCTTCCGCACACAGAGTGCATAGTGCCTGTGCGACGCCCCACTGAGCAGCTGGAGCATTGTGGAGGCTTGCGGAGGCATCGCAAGAGGTAAGGATGCATGCACGCACTGCGACAGCCCCCGCTGGATTGTACCAGTTGTAACGGGATCCGGAACCAACCGCTGATCCTCAGTGCTGCTGCACAGAATCTAGCCACCTGGGTTGTAATCATAGTCTATTCATTCTTAAGCAGCCACTGGAGATAAGTAGTGCTGGAATGGCCAAGATATCTATTGATTATTAGGAAGATAAGAGATCACCCCACCCTGAATATCTCTATAGAAAGCGCACCGAAGAAGTATGCATGTGTTTTCTAGCAGGTCAATAAATCTTTAGTCTGTAGGTTGTTTCATGTTTCTTAGAATGTCTTACTTCACTGGAAGTCCCGCTGTATAAAACTTGGTTCAATTTTATACTACAAAATATGGACTTGATTGTAACTTGGTACACATTGCTAACTAATGTATTGTATTTCAAGGGAGCTCTTAGTAGGACATTTCCAGAAGATCTGCTTTACGTCACCTAGTAAGCAACCTAAGATGCTTCTAGAGTTCTTCAGTAACCGCAAACTTTGGTTTAGATCAGATTCAACACCTTGGAAATAATTCCAAGCAAATCTCATGTTGCCTTCTTAAATGATGTGGCAAATTGCAAATAGTTGCTGTAACATTGAAATATATGTGCACACAACTGGAATAGGAATAAATTTTGCATATATATTTTTCCAGATCTATCTATCTATCTATCTATCTATCTATCTATCTATCTATCTATCTATCTATCTATCTATCTATCTATCTATCATCTATCTCTATCTGTCTATCATCTATATCTATCTATCTATCTATCTATCTATCTATCTATCTATCTATCATCTATCTATCTATCTATCTATCTATCTATCTATCTATCTATCTATCTATCTATCTATCTATCTATCTATCTATCTATCATCTATATCTATCTGTCTGCCTGCCTGCCTGCCTGCCTGCCTGCCTGCCTGCCTGCCTGCCTGCCTACCTACCTACCTACCTACCTACCTACCTATCTATCTATCTATGCCTGTCTGTCTGTCTGTCTGTCTATCTGTCTACCTACCTACCTACCTACCTACCTACCTACCTACGTAACATAACATAACACCCCCATATATACTATATATAGATAAAAGTCAACCAATGACCAGTCATCTCAAGATGACTACATGGAAACTAATGCCAGCATATCAGGTTTAAAGAAGAGTGAAAAGTCTGCAAGCTGATGAAGGGAAGTTGGATTTCATTCACAGACTGATATGGCTCCTTGATTAATTTGCACTACAGGTAGTCCCCGACTTATGGCTGCAATTGAGCCCAACATTTCTATTGCTACATTTGTTAACCGGGTTTTGCCCCATTTTTGACCTTTCTTGCCACAGTTCTTAAGTGAATTGCTGCAGTTGTTAAACTAGTGACACAGTTGTTAAGTGAAGTTGGTTTCCCCATTGACCTTGGTTGTCAGAACACTGCAAAAAAGGGATCTGTCAACCTCTGCTTTGCTTACTTGCTATCAGCTGCCATAGAAACAGATGAGGGTGGTGGCTTGGTATTTGGGGTGGGAATAAATGGTACAGGAGGCGATATGGAAAAGGGAGGTTTCGTCTCACCATCTTCTGTGCATGCTGGTGGCTGATGTTTGGACCTGGTCAAGGCCAACCATCTTGCATACCAACCTGATGATGCCTTTTGGAGATGCATCCCACATGACACCTTAGGCAGTTGCAGATTGGACACTGGGGTGGGGTCGTTGGAGTGAGGGGGCTGGGTAATCATTTGATATGTACTTGTTTGTGCCTTTCTGGCTCAGATCTTGCTTTCCTTTCACTGCTATCTTTTCATAACCAGTAAAAATATTTTAATTCCACGAACAATGAAGTAGAGAGTTTGCTTTCTTGGTTATTGATGGAGGCACGCCTGACAGGATCACATAATCCCAGGACACTGCATAAATATGGGTCAATTGCCAAGAGTCTAAATTTTGATTACAGGGATGCTGCAATGGTCGTAAGTGTGAAAAACAGTCTCCATGCCCTTGTAACTTTGAATAGTCACTGAACGAATTGCAGTAGGTTTTGTGTATAGAGCACAAAAACTAAAGGCTCAGAAACAAACAGGCCAGAAATAACTTAGGGTTATTTCCAAACCTTTCCAGTTTCAGTTGGGAAGAGATAGGCAGCTGCCATATATGATGTCAAGCCCATTAATTTTTATCGAGCTGCCTACTGGCTAGGCTAGTTGGGATTAGTTCTCCAAAGTTTCAGACAATCTTTTTTCTCACCCCTATCGAGAGATATCAGTAACTGACCTACTCCTGAATCAGGGGCGAGTTCCTGCCAGTTCTAACCTCTGCTGTAGAAGAGGTTCTACAAATCTACTGTGCCATTTAGAACCGGTTCCAGCTCCCTCCCCCCGCCCGTCCACACATCATCAAGATGAAGAGAGAGAGGAGGAATTCTGGGAGTTGAAGTCCACAAGTCTTAAAGCTGTCAAGCTTGAACACCCCTGGGTTTTTTTTCTAAAGGGTTAGGGGTGCAAGGGTCTTGTAACTTGACAGCTTTAAGACTTGCATGCTTCAAATGCCAGTTTCTGAGCCAACATTTTGGTTGCTAAGCAAGAACGTTGTTAAGTGAGTTTCACCACACTTTACAAGTTGGCCATGCCCACACAGTCACATGCCTGGCAAGCCACTCCTACTTGGTCACATGCCTGTCAAGCCACTCCCACTTGGTCACATGCCTGGCAAGCCACTCCCACAAAGCAGGCCTGGCAAGCCACTCCCACAAAGCAGGCCACACCTACAGAAGGGGTTCTAAAAATTTTTGAAACCCACCACTGTCCTGAATCTTCTTCTCACCAACCTCCTTCCCTACTCTGTAGGATATCTTAGTTCCGTGATGCAAACTTATGGCACACATGCCCAAAGTGGCATTAGAACCATGTCACCTGGCACATCGCCCGTTCCTCTTCTGGGTTTCTGGAATGCATATTCATGTGCATATGCATGCAATAATCAGCTGTGTGTGGTCTTCCGTTTTCCGGCATAAGCATATGCACTGGTTAGCTGATCGGCACGTGCGCATGCCTGGCAGTAACCGGAAGACTTACTGGCTGGTGTGCATGCATGCACCGGAAACCGGAAGTACATTTTCTGGTGTGCGCATGCCTCCTGGGCAGCTCCTCTTCCTGGTTGCAGCCCAGAGGAGCACATGGTCGTGCTTCCTTTTCAGCACTCAGTGCCATCGCTGTCCTAGTTCTTCAAAGCTTCTCCTTTCCCTGACCTCTAACTTTTCAAACTTTTTTGATCTGAGGCTTTGCAGCATGGCAGGCATGGAAATGTAATTCTCTCCAAGAGCTGCTGATAACTCAGGAGCCGTTTTGTTTGGAGTCGGCCTATCTTTCTAGAATTGTCCTGTAAAACCCAAAGGAAGTTTACATTCCAACTTAACTAAATCATATGTGCAGGCGACAAGCGTGATTTTCTTTCTCCACTTTTAGACAAAATGTCTCATGGACCCTTTCCAATGAACTAATGCAAATCAAAGCTTGTCGTTGTTCATTCTTCTTCTCCAAGATTAAATATAAGTCAACTTTCATTGGCTTTGACTGAAATTACGCCTGGAGCAATGTAATGTGTTCCCTGGTAGTTGATAACACTTACCATGTTTCCACGAAAATACAACATGTCCTGATAATAAGGCCATGCCACATTTTTCTGGTGGGCAAAAATATAAGCCCTCCCCTGCAAATAAGCCCTCTGGACAGCCCCCCACCTCTGATCAGGCAAAGCGCCGCTCACCAACCTAGCAGTATCCCGAAGGTGCCAAGCCGTGGGACCGGGGGAGGGGGGGCAAAGGTGATTGCGTTCCTTGGTGCCTTTGGGATACCGCTAGGTTGGGGAGTGGCGCTGTACCCAGCTGAAGACAGAGGTTGTCGGGCAGCTGCTCTCTTGTGAGTGGGCTCCTAAAGAGCCAGGCACACCAGCCACCCAGCAAACCCCCTTTCTAGCCATGCAGAGTGCCATTCACTGACCTAGGGGTATCGCCAAGCCGTTTGAAGGCCTGTTAGCCGCCGCCCAGCTCTCACGACTTGGCACCTTTGAAATGCCAGTGAACGGCGCTCTGCACGGCTGGAGAAGGGGGCTGTTCCGCTCCTGCTTGTGCGCCTCCCAGTCTTATGATGCCCTGGCCCAGCTCTCCCTGCAGAGCCAGGGCACCTCTGCTGCCACCGCTGCCATCCCCGCATGGCTTTTTCGGCAGCTTCCAAACTGAGTCTTCCTGCCTTCCTGTCTTATTTTCGGGGGAACACAGTAGGAAAGATAGTCAAGTAGAAGAGTGATGGTGAACCTTTTCGGCACCGTGCCAAAAAGGGAGCACTTTGTGCATGCACACTTGTCTAGGCTGCAGCCACGAAGAGGAGTTGCTCAGAGGGCATGCATGTGCCTAAAATGTACTTCCAGTTTCTGGCGCACGCATGCACGTTGGCCAACATGTCTTCCGGTTAGCTGGCCAGAAGCGCATGCTCGTGCTGGAAAATGGAAGACCAGCTCTTCCGATTTCCAGTACTGCCGCATGTACAAGGGCCAGCTGTCACATGCCCATGTGCACCAGAACCCTGGAAGGTGAACAGCCGATGCCACGTGTGCCAGGAGACATGGCTCCCCATGCCACTTCAGGCACGTGTGCCATAGGTTTGCCATCACAGTTAAAGAAGGTATTTGCTTCTAAGACTCCACATAGGAGTTGCCTTAGAATACGTTCATCCAGCACACATCAATGTTAACTTATTGACTTAACAACTGTTGATAAGAAAGATAAAAAGACATTGCAGGATCTGGAGATGGCGGAAGAGGAGAAAAAGAACTGGAGAAAATCACAAAACATAAAGACACAAAGGCTTATAAGTAGAAGTAAGTCTATGGCAAAAGAAAGCCAAGGAAGTACTTATAGTAATAGGCACCTTGGATGCAATCTCAAAACATCTGGAGCAACACTTGAAGGCCACCGGCATTTTTCAGCCAAAAAAACAGCTTGAAAATGGCGCGAAAAATGGCTTGAAAATGGCCCAAAACCAGCCTGAAAATGCCTGAAAAATGGCCTGAAAACGGCCTTGTTTTTGGTAGTTTTTTGGGCCATTTCCAGGACATTTTCCAGCACTCCAGCACCTGCAAAGACCAGCTGGCCAGAAGAACAACTGGCAATGGCACATGTGCCCACAGAGTGGGCTCTGTGTGCCACCTCTGGCATGGGTGCCATAGGTTTGCCATCACGGTTATAGGGTCGTCAGAAAAAGGAAAAATAGGGAAAATGTGGATCGAAAAGTTGGAGAATATCTGGAAATGCCTTTTCCTGGCCCTCGGAGAAATAAACAGAACATCTCAAGGCATATTTTTCCATTTAAGAACAAACTGCTGCTCCCAGAATACTAGTGATGCCTTCATCTTTTCAACACAAAGGCCTGGAGCCATTAGATAGAAGAAATTAAAATAGTGGATCCTACTTTCCTGCTTCTTTGGGAATATCGATTTTCATGGCACAGAAATCATAAATGAAGCCAATAATCTGGATCTCAAGAGTTGTTTTCCATCACCAAAAGGCTTTCCGTTTTAAAAATCGCAACTAAGCAAAATTACACCCAGGTCCTCAATATAATCAATTACCAATATGTGTTAAATTCTAAAGTACATGATTGCACTTGTATACTGTGGCTTTTTAATGTTAGTGTTAAAATAGAACAAGCTGAATATATTGGAAGGTAAAAGAAGTAAACCGAAGGGAGGAGTTGAGCGAAAGAAGAAGGAGGGTGGAGAGGGTGAGAGAGAGGAGGAGGAGAAGGAAGGGAGGGAATGGATGAAGAGAGGGAGTGATAGAGGGGGAGGGGAAGTAGGTAGTAGAGGGGTATGTAAGAAGGAAGAATGAAAGTTGGAGGGGGTTGAAAGAGGGTGTATGGTGGGCCAAGGTGGTATATTGGGTTTGTATTGTAGGGGGCATTTTCTATATAAGTGAAGGCTGTGTTTATTACTCAATGTTACATGCTCCGGTTATGCACAGTAAACATGTGATTGTATAGAATGAAATGGAAATAAAAAATATTATGTGAAAAAAATATATATATAATCAATTACCCAGCCTTGGGCTCTCATATTTACCATAATTATCAACAAAGTGACATTTTTTAGAACCTTTCTTTTAGAGCCTGTTAAATTTCATATTACAGTAGGTTTGGTCTTTTTATCCCATTGAGCTCATTGCAAAGAACCCTCAATCCATGACAACAATGTAAAGTCAAACAATTCAGGTTAAGGTGATAAAATAAAATCCTGTAAAAGCTTAAGAAAAGTGTAGCAAACAGTACAAAGGATTTCCTCCAGAGTCCATAAGAGTAATCTTTTTGACAGCTTATAGGATCCATTTTTAAAATGTTCCCCAGTCAGGACTTTGTGATTTGCCTTAAAAGCAGCTGTCTGCGAATCCCCTTCCCACTGTGCAAGACTATAAAACAAAAGGAATTTTCTTTGGTGGAATAACAGTATTTAAACATCTCCATCATAATTCTTTTATTCTTTTTTCTTTCCTTCTTCCTTCCTTTTTCTTCTTTCTCTCTCTCTCTTTCTTTCCTTACTCTCTTTCTTTCTCTTTTTCTCTTCTTTCTTTCTCTTTCTCTTTCTTTCTTTTCTCTCTTGTTTTCTCTCTCTCTTCTTTCTTTTTCTTTCTTTTTCTTCTCTCTCTCTCTCTCTCTCGCTTTCTCTCTCTCTCTTCCTTCCTTCCCTCCATTTTTAAAAAGCAATAAAAAGAATTGATAAATTTGAGAAACACTGTTCTCGCTTCTAGGAAACCCCCCTCCCCCGCCCCACAAAAAAAGGTTCAGCATTATAGATATTCACTTAATGCATCTCAGCAGACAGTTATAGTTATGGCTTAATGTTCTGTTTCAGAATTTGGTGCTAAGGTTTAGGTTTATTAGATTTATATGCCGCCCTTCTCCCAAGGACTCAGGGCGGCGTACAACATTAAAAGAAACATATAATACAAAAGTTAAAAAAAAATTAAATAGAGTATCCCAAACCCAATTAAAATTGACAATGACATTTTTAAAAAAAAATTCAAATTAAAATTAACAGTGATCAATAATTTATTTTGTTTTGTTCAGGTCAGGCTGGCTTGCTGGAAAAGCCAACTTTTTAGGGCGCATCGGAAGGATCGGAGGTCGGGGGTTATACGAAGCTCCGGGGGCAGCTCATTCCAGAGGGAAGGTGCTCCCACAGAGAAGGCTCTCCCCCTGGGGGTCACTAGCCGACACTGTCTGGCCGACGGCACCCTGAGGAGGCCAACTCTGTGGGATCGCACTGGACGATGGGAGGCTACCGGTGGCAGTAGGTGGTCTCGCAGGTACTCTGGGCCTAAGCCATGGAGCGCTTTAAAGGTCATAATTAGTACCTTAAATCGCACCCGGAAGACAACCAGCAGCCAGTGCTAAATTCTAATCTCATTGTAACTAGCCTGCATAAAGGTAGAACAGATGTATCCCCTTATTTAATGCAATAAGCCCTGGGTTCCAGGAATTGTCTATGGATCATTAAGGGACCAGAATTATATCATGAAAGCATCTCTCCAGATACAGCAGAGTATATTCCAGCCACATCATTTTTGCTTGATGTTTGGTTATGATAATGTACATTGGTTTGCAGCTCAGCTTCTGTGTTTGCCACCTACAGGTCCAGGTATGCCTTATTTTCCTTCTTTTTTTTGAGAAATTTTTTTATTGTTTTAATTAAACAGAAAGAAAGATAAAAAAAATCATCTTTCATTACATCTTGTTGAAAGCATATCGATTGGTTACAAATATATTCCGTGTGTTTCTTCCACAGTCCCTACATATTCTTCATTCAAATCATGTTGTACATTTTAAATCAAGAAAGAAAAGTTATCTATTTTACTATCCCTGTACCATAATTCTCATTTGATTACCATTGTTTAAACATGTTTTTATCTAGAATCATTTATATTAGATGACACAACCACCTACTGGCGTTCATTTGCAATTTCAATAGAGTCTCCAGTACCATTACGCCTTTATGACATGTTCTAAAATTAATTCGGTTAAGAAGGCTATCTGAGCATTATTTTCCTTCTTGATTGCAGAGTTTTTCCTTGCTGTTCCTTGAATGTGGTCTCTGCCTACGACTCTTGA
Source organism: Thamnophis elegans (assembly GCF_009769535.1). NCBI lineage: Eukaryota > Metazoa > Chordata > Lepidosauria > Squamata > Natricidae > Thamnophis > Thamnophis elegans. The sequence continues at coordinate 13,384,000 of NC_045552.1, read as the reverse complement.
ATCAGCCGAAAATAAGGATGGCCTGAAATTTGCCATTTCTGCTAGGGATGCCTGTCTCCTGCCATCGTTATCTGTTAATGCAATCCCCTCACTTCATTCCTTCCCTGTTTTGACAAATCTTTAGATTATTTTTGGACAGCCTCAGAATAATGGGGGAAATGCTACCCTGTTTCCCTGAAAAAAAGTCCTCCCCGGATAATAAGCCCAATCGGGCTTTTGAGCGCATGTGCTAAAATAAGCCCTCCCCTGAAAATATTGCAACGCAGCAGCAGTCATGAGGTGACTACGCTCGCCGCCTCCTACATCTCAAAAATAATAAGACCTCCCTGAAAATAAGACCAAGTGCTTATTTTGGGGGTCAAAAGGAAATAAGGCCCTGTCTTATTTTCAGGGAAACAGTACTTTCATACTGGTGGAGTTGAGGGCAACTTAACTCTGTCTCACTTGGAAATTTGGGACAAGATGAATGGCATAGGGATAGGGCAGAGAAAAGTAATCGCCAATATTATTGGTATCACATAATATTGTGACTAAGTGGAAATTGGAAAAGGCTCTTTTTGGTGATCTTTAGTTGCTAAATTGTGTCCGATTGTTTGCAAGCCCATGGACCACAGCATACCAGTCCCCCATTCTCCATTATCGCCCAAACTCATGTCAATTGCATTGATGACAATATCAAACCATCTCATCTTCTACTGTTCCCTTCTCCTTTTGCCTTCAATCTTTCCCAACATTAGGGACTTTTCCAAGAGTCCTCTCTTCTCATTAGGTGGCCAAAGTATATGATCTTCAGCAACAAAGGAACAGTCGGGGTTGATTTGACAATTTGACTCTCACCGGGCTCAAGGTTGACTCAGCCTTCCATCCTTCTGAGGTCAGTAAAATTAGGATTTAGATTGTTGGAGGGAATATGCTGACTCTGTAAACCACTTAGGAAGGGCTGTAAAGCACTGTAAAGTGGTATATAAGTCTAAGTGCTATTGCTATTTTCCTTCCTTCCTTCCTTCCTTCCTTCCTTCCTTCCTTCCTTCCTTCCTTCCTTCCTTCCTTCCTTCCTTCCTTCCTTCCTTGTTTACTTGCTTGCAGTTAGAATGCAGTATTGCAGGCTGCTAATTCTGCCCATTGCCAGCAGTTAAATCTTGACCGGCTCAAAATTGACTCAGCCGTCCATCCTTCCAAGGTCAGTAAAATGGGGGGGGGGATATGCTGACCCTGTAAACTGCTTAGAGGGGGCTGTGAAGCTCTGCAAAGCGGTATATAAGTCTAAATGCTATTGCTATTTCCTTTAGGATTAATTGATTTGATTTCAAAGGGACTCTCAGGAGTCTTCTCCAGCCCCATAATTTGAAAGCATCAATCGTTCATCGCTCAGCCTTCTTTATGGGCAAAACTCACACAGTCATGTGAGTTGTTCATATGGTGTTCCCAGTACTACTGGGAACACCATAGCTTCGACTATACAGACCTGTGCCGGCAAAATGATGTCTCTGCTTTTTAATATGCTGCCTGGGTTTGCCATCGCTTTCCTCCCAAGTCATTTCATCTTCCCAAACTCTACTTTCTTCATCTGCATGAGTTCAGATGGAAAGGAACCGAGTTTGAATCTCATTTTTAGCCATTCAACCTCCTGGCTATGTTTAAACAAACTCCTTACAAGCCAACAACAGCCTAGCCATGTGTATCCCCTTAATCCAGTCAATGTAGCTAATTAAGAGCTTCATGTGCTATTGATCAATCCCAGAAAAGTTAGGCCCATTGATTCAACCAAGGTTCAGTTCAGAATGGATAAGTGCATTTACATAAGCATAGTCATTGTTTGGGGAGGGAAAGAAGTCACAGACATTCAACCTAGTCTGCTTCAGGGAAGGGTTGTATATTGTAAAAAGAATGAAGTTTATTTATAGACTATTTGCAGAGCTGACGAACATAGATGGGATTATTATGTAAGTGTGAAAAAACACTCACTCATACATATGCATACATACCAGAAAATGCGGTAATCTACATTCGTGGCCATGAAATACTTTTGGTCACTTATCTGCTAAAGTATAAACTTGTTTCCCACTTTTTTTTTCAATATTTATATCAGGAAGGTTTCTACAACTGGCAGAAACCTACAGTAGCTTGTCTGTTCTTCAAAGCCAACTTCCTTCTCCTTTCCATCTGCAGCTAAAGGATTTCAAAATGAAGTCATTGAGTTGTCCTGCTCTCATTCCCCCCCCCCCCACCTCCACCCGGCATGTAAATGATCTCTCACAACCTCACCTACCTGTGCCCGGCATGTAAATGATCTCTCCCAATCTCACCTACCTGTGCCCGTATTGCACCTGCCTGACTCAACTTGCCCTAAAAGGTTTGCAGTCTCTTGTAGAGAGGGATTATGTATTGTCAACTGAATCCCTGTGGAGATTTTCAGTAACATTCTTCTCATTTTTCCACCTCCCTTTCTGATCCTTCAGCACTTCCCAAGATCTGATAGTCAAGAATATTTTTTCCAAGTAAGGCATTTATCTGGAGGAATCTGCTCCATTGTCCTGTGGCTGGCATGACTAAATGCCGAAGGAGCATGGAACGCTGTTACCTTTCCACCAAAGGTGGTCCCTATTTTTCTTTTTACATTTCTGCATGCTTTCGAACTTCTAGGTGGGCAGGAACTGGTTCAAGTAATGGGCGCTCAATCCGTTATGCAGCGCTAGGGATTTGAACCGCCAAACTGCCAACCTTTCTGATTGACAAGCTCAGCATCTTAGCCACTGAGCCACTGCGTCCCTTGTATGATTTTATATCATGGTACACTACACTGGCACCAGTGAAATTCATCATATTAATCTGTTTGGGGTGCTATATTATGTTTGGGAGTCTGACAGCCCATGGGCTGTTTTTAAACCTGTTTGTCTGGCTGGCTATACTTCTGTGTCTTCTGCAGGATGGTGGAAGTGCAAAGAGACACTGACCAGGGTGTGAATCATCTCTAAGTATATTCCTTATCTGCTGAAACAGTGAGACCTGGCGATGTCATCCAGTGGTATTAGGGGGACAACCAATGGTTTCTTGTGTCAAATTAATCACTCTCTGTAGAGCCTTCCTGCCCTAGCTGAATGAAGCATGCCGTTCAACCCCAACTTGTGTTTTTATTGTTCATCGAATCCAAGGTAGACCACAGATAATTGTCCTTCATGATGAATCCCGGAATAATCAACTTGGTCGTTGCTCAACAGATAAAGCCTTATATTTTTCTTAGAAGTCCTTGTGAGACATATATGCAATATGTGTGCCTAGCCCCACCCCTATCTTTTTGGTATCTTTCTGATCTCCTAATGTACATTGAAAATGAAAACGGTCTTCTGCATTCACAACATAAGGCTAAGACTGAAAACCAGGCTTGTCAGATGCTACATCTTTTCTACCCTACTCTGCAAAGTAGAGAGTTGGTCTCTGACAGAAAACCACTTGAAGAAACTAGAAGCATTTGAAATGTGGATTCATAGATGGCTGTTATGTATAAACTGGCTTGACAAAAATCACAAATGAGGAGGGGGATAAGCCACCTGGGAAAGCCAAGGGAAATCATCAAAACCACAAAAAAGCAAAAGTTAGAATATTTTGGACATGTGATGCGACACCCAGAAAAATATGTCATCCTTCACTTAAGGCTCCAGGGAAAGATTGAAGGCAAACGAGGTCCAGGCAGAAGAAGAACATCATGGCTTCAAAACCTAAGGGACTGGTTTGGTCAAAACTCAGCAGCACTTTTTCATGTGGCTGTTGACAAAAATAAGATTGCCAACATGATCGCCAACGTCTGATGATGGATATGGCACAAGAAGAAGAAACGTAAATCTCTCAATTCATCCCCTTCCCTCAAGAGCTGCCACTTAGGGATTTGGTCTTCCTTGTCCTTTCCAACCACAAGATGACCTTCCTTGTCCTTTCCAACCACAAGAGACCTCATTTTGCAGAGGTCTCCTTTTGGCTTCCCTTCCTTGAACCACAAACAAAGGAATCTCTTATCATGGTGACTATGAGGGCAGCGGCTTTGTGGAATGCTGGATGCACAACCTTGACCCTGTGTGGAGGAAAGAAGAAATGTGGGTGAGATCACACCCCTTGGCGGAAGGGTGGAGTGTTTGCAAATGATGCAACAACAAAAACAACAACAGTGGGGTTTCTGAGGGCAGGCAGGCCTTCATCCACTGAAGACTTCACAGATAAAGCTGGTAAGTGCTTAAAAGTGTGGAAAAGCCAATGTGATTTAACCAAGTAGTCACGGGGAGAATCTAAGTAAGATACGGACAAGTTGTGAATTGGGTTTAAGCTTGCAATATATAAGCAGAATGCAGGCAGGAGAACATGCATGGCTCAAACTTCATTAAGCAGTTCATTCAGCCACCCTGGCACCATTGATCAGCCTACCTTAACAGGCAGTGCTAGGATGAAACAGAAAGGAGACAGGATGTTACACTTATCATCTCAAGGACTTTGAGAAGGTGCTAGGGTTAGGCCCTCACAGGACCTTTAGATGATTTGAAGGGACGAGGCTGCCCCCTAGGGACCAAACTGGGTAGAACATTAGACCCCAGGCATGGATTTCCTGCTTAAATTTCTCTTCAAAACTGCAGGCGCATTTTTTTTTAACTTGGAACATTTAATCCCCTGACACTAAATGCTGAGATATTCATGGGGGGAAATGGTAAGTGGGACCTTAAATCTCAATGTATATTAGCCTCCCTCCCTTCCTCCTTCCTTTTCCCCTTCCTTCCTTCCTTCCTTCCTTCCGATGTGCACGCTCCATATAAGCACATACACAAATGGTGTGTGTCCTTTTGTGAAGTTGATTGCTAGGAAGAAAAAAAAGGGGGTTGATGGAGCGCAATCCAGGAGCGCAGTTCCATCCAGCGCAAGAGATCGCTGATTTCCCCCTTCCCCATCTCCTGCCTCAAAGTCCGGCCACATCCAGCCATCCAGCCTTCGGGTCGCTTCTTGTATGAACCCCTGAGGGGGGAAGATGATGGACGTCTTGAGCGCTGCAGGAAGAAGGGCGCGACTTGGTTAGACCGGCAAGAAAGTGATGGCGGGGAGGCGCCGGCGGCAGCAAAGCGACGGGATAATTGGTTGGTTGGGCCCCCCTTGGCTCGCCAACCGAAGGGCGTCCCTGTCCCACGCAGGGAGGCGAGGTGAGAGGCGTGCCCGCGGGTGCCTGTGACGAGCGGCCGCCGGCAGGTTTATAAAACACCTGCAGCGAAGCCCTGGAACCTCAGAAGCGTCTCTGGGCGCCTTTGGGGAGGGAAAAGGGGAAACCAATTCTCTGCCTCTTAAAGGATTAAGCTAGCCACCATGGCAAACTGTCTGCCCTGTTTCTTTTCCTTTGCAGTCGCCCTTTGTGTCCTGCTGCCAGAAGGTGAGAGAAACGTCGGGATTTATTTTAAAGCATAACTATTTTGGGTTTCTGCTTTGCGCCTGTTTTAAATCCTGCTATTTTTTAAAAAATGCATTTTGCTTGGGAAGGAGCCTTGGCTTTTGACCCCTTCTTTAATTCTTGTCAGCCAGATGCCAGCCACCATCTCCAGCCTCCCGATGATCCCTGCAAGGAGACCAAATTTTGCTTTCCGCTTCAAGGCGACTCCTAGGCTGGAGGAAGCAGCTCTGGTGAAATTTGGCTTTTCAGCGATGCAGGATCCTCTGATTTTACTCCTAGCACAAAATCCCAAGGAGAAAACCTTCCCTCTCCCTCTCCTCCTTTTGATTTGTTTTTTTTTTAAAGGGGAAAATATTGGCTTTTGTTTGCAGCATTCTCAAAAGAAGAATATTTTTAAAAAGGGGGGGGGTCTCAGTCCTATTCGTAGCTTGCCCACGCTTGAGATGACTGTGGCTGAATTTAGAAAGGAAAGAATAGCAATAGCAATAGCAGTTAGACTTATATACCGCTTCATAGGGCTTTCAGCCCTCCGTAAGCGGTTTATAGAGTCAGCATATCGCCCCCAACAACAATCCAGGTCCTCATTTTACCCACCTCGGAAGGATGGAAGGCTGAGTCAACCCTGAGCCGGTGAGATTTGAACAGCCGAACTGCAGAACTGCAGTCAGCTGAAGTAGCCTGCAGTGCTGCATTTAACCACTGCGCCACCTCGGTTAAACATAAACATAACAATGATCTGAATTTAGAAAGGAAAGAAGTTAAACATAACTATGACTGCCCTCTAGCCATGCTCTTGTCAGTTCCTGGAGGTGTTGATCTCATTTGCTAATGAATCCGCCTCTCAACAGATAAATGTGAGGTGTTGCAAACATGGCCCAAATTGTACAGCTAGGTGAGATGTCCAGTATCCCTTTTGGCTTCTGGTTTCTTGCTGAGTAATGCCAAAAAAGCCTGTGGGGGTCTGTAAACACCTCGAGTGAATAACTGAACTTTTATGATGTTGCATTCTCAGGCATTAAGCAAAGCTATGGGAGAAATCAAACGGTTAACCTAGGAGACAGGCTATTCGCTCTGTTTACATACGATGCATTGCTGGCTCTTCCCAGCTAGAGCGGTGACTGATTCGTCTCTTCTCTGTTCTTCCTTTTCTCTCTGGACACACGAACAGGCCAGGCTGCAGCAGAATCTCCTCTCTTGGCAAACAATGGTCGGCACCAGAGGACCAAGAGATGTTCTTGCACCAGCTGGATGGACAAGGAGTGCATCTATTTCTGCCATCTTGATATCATCTGGATCAACACACCAAGGTAAGGGAAGCTCTCAGAGTTTTGAAAAAGTTTGAGGTCTAGCAAAAGTCCGCCTTCTCATGCAGAAAATCCGTGTTCCAATCTACAGTATATCTAGGCTGGTTGTAGGAAACACACTTATCTGAGCCGTGGTGGCACAGTGCTTTGAATGATGTATTGCAGGCTAATTCTGCTGACTGCCAGCAGTTCAATTCTCACCGGCTCAAGGTTAACCCAGCCTTCTATCCTAAGAGGTGGGTAAAATGTGGACCCAGTTTGTTGGGGGCAATTTTCTGACTCTGTAAACTGCTTAGAGAAGGCTGTAAAGCACTGTGAAGCGGTACATAAATCTAAGAGCTATGGCTATTCTCTGAAAAGTTGCAGTGGCTCAGACTGCCAGTCAGTGTCCCCAGTACTGAAAGGGCCAAATTTCTGTCTGATTATACGGTAACTTTATTCTACAAAATGCATAAGAATGATGTTTTACTAACACGGATTAGAGAAAAAGAGGAAATAAAAGAGTTAAAAATTTAAAAAGAAGATTACAAAACTCAGGCATTCGCAGATGATATGTTTTTTATAATAGAAGACCCGCTTGAAACAGGGAAAATATTAATACAAGAAGTAGAGGAATTTGGTGAAGTTGCAGGCTTAGAAATAAATAAAAATAAAACGAAGGTAATTACTAAAAGTTTTACACAAAGGCAAAGTGAGGAATTAGAGAGAGTATTGGAAATGCAAATAGTTAAAAAGGTAAAATATCTTGGAATCTGGCTAACAGCTAAATGTTCTACCATAAAGAAGACAATTATTCAAAATTATTCAAAATTATTACAACAAATACAAAAGGACTTGGAAATTTGGGCTACATTACAATTGGAAGAATTGCGACCATAAAAATGAATATCCTACCAAAAATTTTATTTCTGTTCCAAACTGTACCAGTAAAATTAGGGATTTTTTTTTTTCATGGAACTAAATAAAATAATTTTAAATTTTATTTGGCTGGGGGAAAAAGCTAGGATAAAATTAAAATTACTAGAGGACTTCAGACTCAAAGGAGGATTTGGCCTCCCAGATTGGGAGCTTTACTATGAGGTAGCAGCAGTAACATGGCTCAAAGAATGGATAGTACTTCAAAATAAAAGAATATTGACGATAGAGGGTCATGATTTACAGCTGGGCTGGCATGCTTTTATCTGGGAGGCAGTGTTGGGTTTCAAAAATTGTTGGAACCTACTCTGTGGGTGTGGCCTCCTTTGTGGGAGTGGCTTGCCACCCATGTGACTGGATGGGAGTGGCTTGCTGCCCATGTGACCGGATATGAAATTATGAATTAGCACTTAAGTCGGTCCAAGAAGCTATTCAGAAGTTAGTGGTTAGAAGCAATCGTAAAGCAAGATATGGAATTAAAACCAGAAATATTTTGTTGGCTATTTGAAAGGGAGTATAATATATATTTAATTTTACACATGTTAGCGGCTGCTGCAATTGTGTTTGCACAACAGTGGAAAAATAGAGATATGTAAATGAATAAATATTACAATGTGCAGGAATAAATAAATTGACAATTAAAATCAAGAAGGCTTTGAATACTTTTTCACGTGAGATTGGTTTTAGCAATTGCTAACTAATGGAAACAGAAATTAGAAATCCAAAAGTATGAAAGAAAACACCAATTATGTAAGGAAAGGTCCCTAAAATGTATAAGGAAATATTACTAGATCATTATTAATGCGTAGATAACTGTGGGACATTACACACCCACCAGTGGTGGGTTTCAAAAAATTTTGGAACCTCTTCTGTAGGTGTGGCCTGCTTTCCGGGTCCACTGGTGGAACCTCTTCTAACTGGTTTGGTAAATTTGACGAACTGGTTCTCCCGAATAGGTGCGAACTGGTAGGAACCCACCTCTTCTGGGAGGGAAAGAGTAAAGCCCATAAATATTTCCAGAGATATCAGGTAAGAGGAGCCTTACTAGCAATATGGATGAAAATCAAAAGAAACTTCTACACAAAAATTAACCATGGAAGCAATTATCTACCCCAATCTAATAGATTTGAATAGGATATTGACATATCCAATTGACATTGGTTGGACAAGGAAAACTTAAATCAGGAGTTAAAATGACAGGAAATTGAATTAGGCTGGTGGCCATTTCTACAAATTCAAACAAGATACAAAAAGAACTTAGAACAGTACAGATTTCAAAGCGAACAACAAGAATTGGACAAAATAGTAAAAATGATTACAAAAACACAATTGTCTCTTAAAATTCAAAATGGAGGAGGAAACCATGAAGGAAACAATTTGGGCTAAAACCTTCGGGTATAAATATTGAATTGGAGCACTGGGAAAACGTATGGGGGAAAATTATAAACTGACAATGTTGGCATCCTATAAGGAAAACATCTATAAAATGTTTTATAGATGGCATTTACCGCTGGCGAGGTTGGCCAAAATGTTCCCAAATAGATCTCCAAAATGTTGGAAATGTAACCACCAACAGGGGACCTTCTATCATATGTGGTGGACGTGTCCGAAAGCCAAAGAATTCTGGACCAAAATTCAAAAATAGTTAGAAGAAATAATAGAACAAAAATTTGACATGAATCCCAAGTTGTTTCTTCTAGGAATAAAAAAAGGATTAGTAAGGATAGCCAATATTTAATGCTTCATATAATCACTGCTGCCAGAATTTCATATGCCCAAAGTTAGAAACTAAAAACCATTCCTTCAAATGTACAAACCATAAAAAGGGAGTTAGAATGCTCAGAAATGGACAAACTAACGATGGAACGAAGAGATAGAGAGGAAACAGAGTACTATGAGATATGGAACAGGTGGTATAACTGGCTGGAAAGAGATATAAAATCAATGCATAAGGAACACATAGCAAACACAATGAAAAAAGATGGCATATTTAGGAAGCAATAGAGATGGAAATATTGTATATAGAGGTATATGTTGTAAAATGAGAAAGTATGAAACAAAGAAGAATATGTATAAAATAATAGAATGGAAAATGGAAAACCCGAAATCAGAAAAAAGAAATACCGATTACAAAAAGCTGTATAAGCGTAATTGTGATTTTAATGTTTGGAAAACATCAAATAAAAAATATATATAAAAAAAGAATAGAAAATGCCAATGATTGAAACTATGCCGTTATGCATGAAGAACAAAAAGTCAACCATTGTTCCAATATGTCCCGGCCCTTTTGTTATGCTTGGATCTCATTAAATTAATTGTGCTTAAAGCAATTTGTTTTTTCATATGAATTCCAGAGTTACCCAATGCATGTAACTTAATTATTATTAGCGATGATGTGTTCTTCTGCTCCTGATAACCCCACCTAGCATGGCCTTTGATGAGGGATGATAGGAACTGTGGTCCAACTGCCTTTAGAGTCCTCTATTCCTGGTTTGGGTCCAAGTATCCAGTACAAGAGACTTCAGAGACATCTAAATATTGTTCAATTCCCTTGACTACTGACCAACCTGTATCATAAATGCCTTTCCAATCAACCATGGAGATTAACTTGATAGTTGTTTTCTTCTTTCACAATCAGCCACTCGGTATCCTATGGGCTCGGAAGTCTTCCAGCACGACCCAAGAGGTCCCCCCACAGATGTGCATGCTCACATTTCAAGGATAACCTCTGTGCAACTTTCTGCCATGGCAATCCTCAGTAAGTAAGATAAGAAGAACGGACATATATATCGCTAATCCCCTTAGGCGGATACATACAAGAAAGTGCTAATGGTTCTTGGCAGATTGATAGAGGGAGCTCTATATGGGGTAGACATGTCCTCAAATCAGCCTATGATTAAATGTCCTCACTTCAGCAAGTAACATTCAGACCCAGCTTTTGTGGGGCTTCTCCTTGCATGTTATAACCCTCCCATATACATACGTACGTACGTACGTACGTACGTATGTATGTATAAACGACTGTGTGTGTATGTTCCAGCATAACTCTGGAATGCCTTGCGCAATTTCAACCAAACTTGGTAAACAGATGACTTAACTCTCTGGAAACAAATACTGTGGAGAGCAAGACACCCCTGAAGCTCCTTAGGGTATGTGTTCTGTTAAGATACAGCCTGTTGTGCCTTAAAATGGCTTCTACTGTACTGGCGTAAAATGGATTCTACTGTACAGTGCAGTGGAGTTGCCATGGTAATGGCTTCACAGTACTACACAAGGGGGATCTCTCTGGTAAGGGGCAAAATTATTATCAGGTAGTAAGCTGATAAAAGCTCACAATGGCTGGGTTCATACAGCATTCTCAGCCGATCTGAAATAAAGCCCATTGTAACGTTGTTCATGCACAACTGTGCCACTAACAAAGCTGCCCCATGGAAGTCATCATAGATACTTGGCAGAGACCACAAAAGCATCCCTTTTATTACTACGTCACTTGCCTCCTGATGCATTCTCTATGATGCCCATGGATTAAATAAAAATCTCTGTTTTTTAAAGCACAATAGAGTAGAACCTAAGAGGGTTCTTCTTTATCATCGCTTCTTTAGGTCTCTTGGTCAGGCATACAGATATTCACTACGGCCATACTCTCTGAGAACGATGGCTGTGGTAGTCCAAAACAGTGAAGAGCATTCATTGTCTATTCCTAAATTAAATTGCTGAACAAGTATGCTTTTCTTGAGAAATCCAAATCTCTAGTGTCACCTTCTTCCTTTAGACACCCAGTTAGGTCTTATGAAAAAAAAAACACTTTTATTGAAATATATAGTAAATAACAATACAGTAACTGGAATGGCAATGTAGTAAAAAAAATATCCTCTTATCTTTTTACCATTATGATTATTAAACTGGGTACTTAGAAAATCTTGCATAAGTAAATCCAAGCTAGAAACTGTTCCAAGAATTGAATCCTGTCTTAGTTTAAACACACACTCAAATACAGACACAGAGAGACAGAGAGACAGCGAGACAGACAGAGAGACAGACAGAGAGACAGACAGACAGACAGACACAGACAAAGCGAGGAAGAGAAAGAGGAGAGGAAGCTTGCAGAGTAAAATCAAAGCTTTTAAAAATGCAACTTATATGTTTCAGAAATATTAATACTTTCTCTCTTTCTCTTTATTCTGCCATTGTCAGTGCTCTCTCTCTTTCTTATGGGATTCACCTTGGCCTTTTCTTTTTTCCAGAAATCCCCCAAAAATTCAGCTGCCCAAAGGCACAGGATTATTGGCAAAGCTTCGTCAGAGCAGAAATCCCAAGCTTGACAAGTTGAACTTTGGAAAGTTTTCAGGTAAAAAGTCTATTTGTGAGCCTTTTAATATCTGTATGGTGTAAAGATTTTGCTGCATATCCATTGGGCAAACATGAAGATCAGCAAAATGCTTTGGACCAGAGCAGTGGTAAAATTCAATTTTTTTAAACTAGTGATTTAGTGGGCGTGGCTTGATGGGCATGGCAGCAGGTGGTATCTGCTGGTTCTCCGAACGACACAAAATTTCCGCTACCGGTTCACTAGAAATGATCAAAACCTGCTGAATTTCACCTGAGTTTTAATAGCCATTGCTCACCTTCCTCTTGAAATTCTGGAAATGGAGAAGTCTTTGGCTAATTCTCTGTCAGAAATCCATCTCTCTCCAATCTAGAATATCTGTTTTAACAGAATAATAGAGCTGGAAGGGACCTCGGATGTCTTCTACTCAAGAAGACGATCCTATCCTATTTCAAACAAGTGGTTGTCCAATCTTTGGGAAAGCACATCCTCTTTGCTAAGAAACTCATTTCTCCATTGACTTAATGAGGTCTTCCTAATACAGAAATCTCTCTTAAAAGAGTAGGGACACTATTGACAACATGTTGCAACATGGCTCAGTGTGTGATGGGAACTCAGCCACTCTTGGTATATTTTCCAAATCAGATCACTGCTTAAGCCATAATATAATTTTCTGGGGGTTCAGCCTATACTGGGCATCACAATTATATTTGCTTGCATGGGTTTAGGATGGTGTGTGTTGTTTCCCTTGGACTGCTGAGCTCCACAATGTTAAATATATTCTCCAGTGAATATTCATGGGGCATAGATATAATGCTGACTATTTATTTGATTGCATCATCTACAGGTTCTTATGCTTTCCGGAATTGAATTGACCAGAAGGCTGCCTCCAAGATATCAAGATCTTCCATGGGAAAAGAGATTCCTGAACAAAAAAGGATCAGCAGGAAACCCAAGGATGCACCTTGCCTTAGTCAATGGAGTCCTCCATTTTCAAGGATGCTCCCCTATTAAGGAGTCAAAGAAGAGGACATGTAACTTTGATGGAGAAGAAAGAAAAGCTGGGACTGGGATGAACAAGGAGCACCATTGCCCATGGAACACTTCCCCTGTTACCCCCAAAGACGATCCCGAAGAGGAGAAAACATCTCACCATTTTTCTCCTGCTCCTCAATGTTGCTCCTCCTCCCGTGCCTCTTTGTTGGATTCCCAGAAAATGTCCTGGTGGATAGCTGGCAATTTATGCGCCCAGAAGGATTTGGGGGAAATGCAATATGTGCCCCCCTGAATGTAACAAGGCGAAGTCCTTCCCACCCACTTCCCTGGAACTTGCTTCTGCTGTTTCAGCATTTGATTTTAGAGGCCGTTTGATTGTAGGGAATCAAACAGCTTCCCCCCAATTCTGTCCCGTCCAAATTCCTCTTTATTTTTCGGTCCATACAGGCAATCCTCAAGTTGCAACCACAATTGAGCCCAAAATTTATGTTGCTAAGTGAGACACTTATTAAGTGTTCCAGTTTACGATTTGTCTTCCCACTTTTGTTAAGTGAATGACTGCAGTTGTTAAGTGAATCGTGTTGCTAAGTGAATTAGTAACACGGTTGTTAAGTGAACCTGGTTTCTCCATTGACTATGCTGGTCAGAAGTTTGCAAATGGGGATCCCATGACTCCATGAAGCTGCAACCGTCATAAAAGTGAGTCAGTTGTCAAACATCCAAATGTAAATCATGGAACCATGGGGATGGTTCAACGGTCATAAGTGTGAAAAATGGTCACAAGTCACTTTTTTCAGTGCCGTAAGCTCAAACCAGTGGTGGGTTCCTACCAGTTTGGACTGGTTCGGCTGAAGCAGTAGTGGTTTGGTGGCCTGGGTCACTGGAACCAGCAGCGACCCAGGCCTGCCATTCCCCTGAACCAGTTCTCCCAGCGTGCAGAGAAATTTTTTCGTACTGCGCACCCATGCACAGCATGCACCAAGTGCACAGATGTGGCACGGCCATGTGCAAACAGGCAGTAGCGACTGCTGGAACCCACCTCTGGCTCAAACGGTCACTGTTGTTCCTTGAGGACTACCTGTACATATCTGGGAATGAGGCAGATGCCACCTTCTTTGAGGTTTAATGGCTTTTCTCCCAAGCCATTCAAATAAGAGGGGAAGTGAAGTTGAATAGTCCTGAATTAAACTGTCATAAGGCCATGAGGGAGAACCTATGGCATCTGTGCCAGGGGTTTGCACCCAGAGGCCTCTCTATGGGCACCTGCACTGTTACCTGCTGCTCTTCTGGTTTCCGACATGCACATGTCCATCGGCCAGCTGGTCTTTGCAGGCACCATAAAACGGCCCCCAAAAACAGGCTGTTTCTGGGCCATTTTCCCAGGCCAAAAACAGCCTGAAAACGGCCTGAAAAACAGCCAAAAAACCAGGCAGGCATGTGATGGCCAGCTGATCTTTGGGTTTCTCGTGCTCCACCATGCACATGCACACAGATGTGCACATGCATGGTGGAGCACGCACATGCACACAGATGTGCATGTGCACATTCCAGTTTGGGCATTAGGTTGAAAAAAAAATCACCATCATGGTTAGAATGGATCAAGAATAGTTCAACCAGGTCAATTGCCACAACTCCACTTATGAATCTGGGCATCGTCCCCATATTTATGTGTTATAACAAAACTCCATCAAAGTTCATTCACAGGCTCTATGAAGACTTTGTTTTTAAAAACTCCATTCCGGAAATAAGCATTTCATCTCATTTTCATTGAAGGAAATTCCTTCCTTGTCTAAAACACAGGACACTTTTAACTCTTTTCCTTATGAAATGTTGCTTCGGTTATAAACCATAATGCCCAAAGGAACACCTGGTGGGATATGCAGTCTGACTGAGAAGCCCTTATCTCAGCTTGTTTCCATGGTGATTGTGGTTTAAAGTTTTCTCTCTTTGTAGCTCTTTTAAAAACATTGCTCCAAATGTTTGTATATGACTGCTGAAAGCACAATGTATATTTTTCTAAAATCCAAGCGGGTCTGTTTTACTTTTGCACTTGGGAAGATTTTGTTCAGACTCCCCCGCCCCCCCCAAAACAATCTGCTTTCTCGCACAAAAATGAGTAAAAAGGTCCTCATTTTGTACAGTCCTAGATTTATGCAACCAAAGATGTTATGGAAAAGGGAACTTTACCTGCCTTCTTCCTCTGTTCATATTTGCGCACACCTTCTTTATGTAGCATTCCAGTGCTTGACTAGACGGGTAGATATATGCAGATATATTTATTTTTTCAAACTTTCTTTTACTAAGAAACACAAACATTTATTTGTAAAAAAAATAATAAAAATAATAATATCCCAAACTAATTTTCCTATCTTTCTGATTCGGGGCTATGAGAGGAGACTCCATAAATGGAAGTTTTTAAGAGAGGGTGTTACTTTACATACATAAGACACACCGGAGTATAAGACGCACCAAGATATTGAAGAGGTAAAATAAAAACAAAAGTTTTTGCACTCTGCAGACCTCCCAAACCCTCTGCAGGGCTCATTTTTTGTGGAAAGCGGGGCATGCAAAGAGTTTGAGAGGCCAGCAAAGTGCACCTGGGGGTTGGGGGGGAATGAAAGAGGCCCATTTTTGCCAAAAAAAAAAGAGGTATGCATAGTCTTTAGGAGGCTTGTAGAGTGCTCCTGGGGTTGGGGCAAAAATGTTGTTCTTCACCATAAGAAGAAAACCTAAATGTGCATTGAAAGAACCTAACTCCATGGAAAGAAATTTGGCACATTAAGTAAGAGTATGGGGAAAAAGTAAATCAAGGGACTTATTCTGCATGACACTAATTAAGGAAATTTGTGGTGAGGCAACCAAGTAGATCTTCAGTGGGAATCAACATCTGCATGATGTTGCAATTAAAATCCTATGTCTTTTGTACATGCATGCATTGCAGCTTTCATATTTGCAGATTTTAATATCCACTATGGACATCTCTGGAAAATGCTCGTGGTAGCATCTTGCATGGTCTTTTTAGCAATGAATTCTCTGAAATGTTGCAGAAATGTGCTGATGCAGCCATAGTGGCAATGCCCTGAGTCAGCATTAGGTTTAGCTGGGAGCTACCATTTAAATCTCCCACAATGCCCTTAAAGATGAGGGATACAGTGTTGCCTATCTTAGGAGAAGCTTTATTATAACAGAATAAGTAACAGAACAATAGAATAACAGAGTTGGAAGGGACCTTGGAGGTCTTCTAGTCCAATCCCTTCTTCAGGCCAAAAGGTGGGACTGAAACTTCCGCTCCTCCAGTCGGCAGGGCTAAGGATGATGGAACTGCGCTCTAAATCCAGGAGCACAGTTCCATCCAGCGCAGAGATCACTGATTTTCTCCTTCCCCATCTATTGCCTCAGGTTCATTGAATAAACTATGGTTAGAGAAATGGTTAGTCGGCTGTAGGAATACAAAGCACCCAAGCTGAATTCCGGTGCAGGAAGGAGACATCTCACCAACCATCACCCATTCAACCATAGATTGTAATCCGTCCCCTCCCGAATGATGAATGTTGTGTTCTATTTTTAATTATGTATTGTTTTATGTCTTACTGTTTGTATTCCACTCCCCATGAATTGTAAGCCGCCCTGAGTCCCCCCAGGGAAAAGGGCGGCCTATAAATAAACTTTCCAATTCCAATTCCAATTCATAGGGTGAGAACCTGCCTTTCTTCAGGACTAAGGCATTTCTTTCAAACCCAAACTCCCCCAAACTTGGAGTTCTCCAAAACTTGGGACTGGAATTCCCCCTCCTTCAATCCACAGGGCTAAGGATGATGGAACTGCGCTCCAAATCCAGGAGCGCAGTTCCAGCCAGCGCAGAGATCGCTGACTTCCCCCTTCCCCATCTACTGCCTCGAGGTCCGTCACATCCAGCCACACAGCCTTCAGGTCTCTTCTTGCATGAACCCCTGAGGGGGGGAGATGATGGACGTCTTAAGCGCTGCAGGAAGAACGGCGCGACTTGGTCAACCAGGCGGGGAGGCGGCGGCGGCAGCAGCAAAGCGACGGGAAAATTGGTTGGTCGGTGTCCCCTTGGCTCGCTCACCGAAGGGCGCCCCGTCCCACGCAGGGAGGCGAGGTGAGAGGCGTGCCCGCCGATGTCTGTGATGGGCGGTCGCCGGCAGGTTTATAAAACACCTGCAGCGAAGCCCTGGAAACTCAGAAGCGTCTCTGGGCGCCTTTGGGGAGGGAAAAGGGGAAGCCAATTGTCCGCCTCTTAAAGGATTAAGCTAGCCACCATGGCAAACTGTCTGCCCTGTTTCTTTTCCTTTGCAGTCGCCCTTTGTGTCCTGCTGCCAGAAGGTGAGAGAAACGTCGGGATTTATTTTAAAGCATAACTATTTTGGGTTTCTGCTTTGCGCCTGTTTTAAATCCTGCTATTTTTTAAAAAAATGCATTTTGCTTGGGAAGGAGCCTTGGCTTTTGACTCTTTAGTTCTTGTCAGCCAGATGCCAGCCACCATCTCCATCCTCCCGACGATCCCTGCAAGGAGACCAAATTTTGCTTTCCGACTCCTAGGCTGGAGGAAGCAGCTCTGGTAGGAGTATAGAATAGGAG
Source organism: Thamnophis elegans (assembly GCF_009769535.1). Classification (NCBI taxonomy): domain Eukaryota; kingdom Metazoa; phylum Chordata; class Lepidosauria; order Squamata; family Natricidae; genus Thamnophis; species Thamnophis elegans. The sequence continues at coordinate 13,366,443 of NC_045552.1, read as the reverse complement.
TTCATAGGAGAAACCAATAAGGCAATGTTACCTCCAAGCAAAGTAAATCCAGGTATTGGGCAGATATACACCAAGAGGCTGGCATCAAAGCAATTCCAGTCTTGGCGTATGCTCAGGAGGCTTAAATATGGAGACCTTCTGTCCATTATCCAGGTAAAGTTGAGGCTGAACACTACTAGCAGGCTACTTAGAGTAGTGACTCGTTAGCAGACCCAGCTTTCATGGGGCTCCTCCAAGCAAGGTAGCAACCTCCCATATACATACATCATACATACATACATACATACATACATACATACATACATACATACATACATACATACATATGTGTTTTGACTCAGTCTTCTGTGAGTCTTTTTGGGATGCAAGATTAACTATGCAGCTGGGGCTCGTTAGGGGCATCTTCTGGGGATAAAAGGACGGATGGTGCCACGCCCTGGTTGCAGGAGTCAACGTTCATTCGTGCGTTTCAACATTCATTGATCATCGGTCGTGGTTTATTTGAAAGACACTTGGAGAAGTGATTGGCTTTCTGTAACCCTGATTCAAGGAGACACTTGGAGAAGTGCATTGCTTTGTAAGAGTTTTTGTTTGGTATTCTGTTATCTCGTCAGAGACTTTATTTATGTTTATTTTTGGGCTCGCAGCCAGTCTGAACTGAGAACTGATAAAGTGAGTTCCTTTTACGTTTGTCTGCCTGTCGTCTGTTAACGAGCGGAGAAGGTGTATGTTTTGTTAAGATGTAGCCTGTTGTGCCTTAAAATGGCTTCTACTGTACTGCCATAAAATGGCTTCTACTGTGGAGTTGCCATGATAATGGCTTCACAGTACTCCACAAGGGGGCTCTCTCTGGTAAGGGAGAAAATCCAACATTAGAAATTATATTTGGTCCTGAAATTTTCCCCCTATAAATAAATACCCGGGTAATGCTGGGTTATTGGCTAGTAAGCTGATAAAAGCTCACAATGGCTGGGTTCATACAGCATTCTCAGCCGATCTGAAATAAAGCCCATTGTAACGTTGTTCATGCACAACTGTGCCACTAACAAAGCTGCCCCATGGAAGTCATCATAGATACTTGGTAGAGACCACAAAAGCATCCCTTTTATTACTATGTCACTTGCCTCCTGATGCATTCTCTATGATGCCCATGGATTAAATGAAAATCTCTGGGTTTTTTAAAAGCACAATAGAGTAGAACCTAAGAGCGCTCTTCTTTATCATCGATTCTTTAGGTCTCTTGGTCAGGCCTACAGATATTCACTACAGCCATACTCTCTGAGAACGATGGCTGTGGTAGTCCAAAACAGTGCAGTTGTCTATTCCTACATTAAATTGTTGAACATGCATGCAATCCAAATCTCTAGTGTCACCTTCTTCCTTTAAACCAGTGGTTCTCAACTTTCCCAATGCTGCGACTCTTTAATACAGTTCCTCATGTTGTGGTGACCCCCAACCATTAAATTGGTGTCTCGGTTCCTAAGACCATAGAAAGTACGTGTTTTCCGATGGTCTTAGGCGACCCCTGTGAAAGGGTCATTCGACCCCTGGAGTGGTCCTGACTCACAGGTTGAGAACAACCACTGTTTCGACACCCATAGGTCTTATGAAGAAAATCCTTTTATTGAAATATACAGTACAGTAGATAACAATACAGTAACTGGAATGGCAATGTAGTAAAAAAAAAAGTCCTCTTATCTTTTTACTTTTATTAAACTGGGTACTTAAAAAATCTTGCATAAGTAAATCCAAACTATACACTTTTCTAAGAATTGAATCCTGCCTTTGTTAAACACACAGACACAGACAAACAGACAGACACAGACAAAGAGAGGAAGGGAAAGAGGAGAGGAAGCTTGCAGAGTAAAATTAAAGCTTTTAAAAAAGCAACTTATGTCTATAAAGTGTATACCGAGATATTGAGAAGGTATAAATCAGTAACATTCAGGGAACATGGAGAGTTTCCTGAGTCATGTTCTTATAGTTATTTAGTGATAAGGTAGTGTGTGTGTGTGTGTTGTGGGTAAAGAGAGAGAGAAAGAGTGAGATGGTGGATTTTCCTGTTTTCTATTAACAGATTTAACAGAACATTGAAAGGGACCCTCATTCACACATTCCCCTTTGTGCAAAAATGCTGCTCTCCACTATAAGAAGAAAACCTAAATGTGCATTGAAAGAACCTAACTCCATGGAAAGAAATTTGGCACATTAAGTAAGAGTATGGGGAAAAAGTAAATCAAGGGAATTATTTTGCATGACACTAATTAAGGAAATTTGTGGTGAGGCAACCAGGTAGATCTTCAGTGGGAATCAACATCTGCAAGATGTTGCAATTAAAATCCTATCCCTTTTGTACATGAATGCATTGCATCTTTCATATTTGTAGATGTTAATATCCACTATGGACATCTCTGTAAAATTCTTGTGGTAGCATCTAGCAGTGTTCCAATATCTAAGGGGCTGCCAAAAGGAAAAGGAGGTATCCATTTCTAATCAACTTGGCCATTGCCAAACAGAGACAAAGCCTTAATTATTCTTAGAAGTCCGTGTGACTTCAATATGTGTGCCCCCCCTCGTATCTTTCTGATCGCCTAATGTACATTGAAAATTAAAAGGGACTTTTGCAGTCACAACATAAGCCTAACTGAAAACCAGGCTTGTCAGATGCTACATCTTTTCTATGCTACTTTATTTAGTAGAGTTGGTCTCTGACAGAAAACCACTTGAAGAAACTAGAAGCATTTGAAATGTGGATTTACAGACAGCTGTTACGTATAAGCTGGGTTGACAAAATCACAAATGAGGAGGGGATAAGCCGCCTGGGAAAGCAAACGGAAATCATCAAAGTCATTAAAAAGTGAATGTTAGAATATTTTGGACATGTAAGGAGACACCAGGAAAAATATGTCATCCTTCACTTAAGGCTCCAGGGAAAGATTGAAGGCAAACGAGGTCCAGGCAGAAGAAGAACATCATGGCTTCAAAACCTAAGGGACTGGTTTGGTCAAAACTCAGCAGCACTTTTTCATGTGGCTGTTGACAAAAATGGGATTGCCAACATGATCGCCAACGTCTGATGATGGATATGGCACAAGAAGAAGAAACACAAATCATCCCCTTCCCTCGAGAGCTGCCACTTACCCCACTAGAGATTTGCTCTTCCTTGTCCTTTCCAACCACAAGATGCCTGGCGTTTTGCAGAGGTCTCCTTTTGGCTTCCCTTCCTTGAACCACAAACAAAGGAATCTCTTATCATGGTGACTATGAGGGCAGCGGCTTTGTGGAATGCTGGATGCACAACCTTGACCCTGTGTGGAGGAAAGAAGAAATGTGGGTGAGATCACACCCCTTGGCGGAAGGGTGGAGTGTTTGCAAATGATGCAACAACAAAAACAACACCAGTGGGGTTTCTGAGGGCAGGCAGGCCTTCATCCACTGAAGACTTCACAGATAAAGCTGGTAAGTGCTTAAAAGTGTGGAAAAGCCAATGTGATTTAACCAAGTAGTCACGGGGAGAATCTAAGTAAGATACGGACAAGTTGTGAATTGGGTTTAAGCTTGCAATATATAAGCAGAATGCAGGCAGGAGAACATGCATGGCTCAAACTTCATTAAGCAGTTCATTCAGCCACCCTGGCACCATTGATCAGCCTACCTTAACAGGCAGTGCTAGGATGAAACAGAAAGGAGACAGGATGTTACACTTATCATCTCAAGGACTTTGAGAAGGTGCTAGGGTTAGGCCCTCACAGGACCTTTAGAATAGATGATTTGAAGGGACGAGGCTGCCCCCTAGGGACCAAACTGGGTAGAACATTAGACCCCAGGCATGGATTTCCTGCTTAAATTTCTCTTCAAAACTGCAGATGCATTTTTTTTTAACTTGGAACATTTAATCCCCAAACAATAAATGCTGAGATATTCATGGGGGGGGGGGGGAATGGTAGGTGGCACCTTAAATCTCAATGTATATTAGCCTCCTTCCCTTCCTCCTTTCTTTTCCCTTCCTTCCTTCCTTCCTTCCTTCCTTCCTTCCTTCCTTCCTTCCTTCCTTCCTTCCTTCCTTTCCCTTCCAATGTGCACGCTCCGTATAAGCACAGGCATGGTGTATGTCCATTTGTGAAGTTGATTGCTAGGATGAAAAAAAGGTGGTTGATGGTGTGTGGTTCTCTGCACTCAGACAACTGGGTTCGTTGAATAAACTATGGTTAGAGAAATGGTTAGTCGGTTGCAGGGATACAAAGCACGCAAGCTGAATTCTGGTGCAGGAAGGAGACATCTCAGCAACCATCACCCATTCATGAGTGAGAACCTAACTTTATTCAGGACTAAAGCATTTCTTTCAAACCCAAACTCCCCGAAACTTGGAGTTCTCCAAAACGAGGGACTGAAACGCCCCCTCCTCCAGTCGGCAGGGCTAAGGATGATGGAATTGAGCTCCAAATCCAGGAGCGCAGTTCCAGCCAGCGCAGAGATCGCTGATTTTCCCCTTCCCCATCTACTGCCTCGAAGTCCGGCCACATCCAGCCATCTAGCCTTCGGGTCGCTTCTTGTATGAACCCCTGAGGGGGGAAGATGATGGACGTCTTGAGCGCTGCAGGAAGAAGGGCGTGACTTGGTCAGCCGGGCAAGAAAGTGACGGCGGGGAGGCGGCGGCGGCGGCAGCAAAGCAACGGGACGACTGGTTGGCTCGGTGCCCCCTTGGCTCGCTAACCGAAGGGCGTCCCTGTCCCACGCAGGGAGGCGAGGTGAGGGGCGTGCCCGCGGGTCCCTGTGACGCGCGGCCGCCGGCAGGTTTATAAAACACCTGCAGCGAAGCCCTGGAACCTCAGAAGCGTCTCTGGGCGGCTTTGAGGAGAGAAAAGGGGAAACCAATTGTCCGTTTCTTAAAAGATTAAGCTAGCCACCATGGCAAACTGTCTGCCCTGTTTCTTTTCCTTTGCAGTCGCCCTTTGTGTCCTGCTGCCAGAAGGTGAGAGAAAAGTCAGGATTTATTTTTAAAAGTAACTATTTTGGGTTTCTGCTTTGCGCCTGTTTTAAATCCTGCTATTTTTTTTTTAAAAAAAATGCATTTTGCTTGGGAAGGAGCCTTGGTTTTTGACCCCCTCTTTAGTTCTTGTCAGCCAGATGCCAGCCACCATCTCCATCCTCCCGACGATCCCTGCAAGGAGACCAAATTTTGCTTTCCGCTTCAAGGCGACTCCTAGGCTGGAGAAAGCAGCTCTGGTGAAATTTGGCTTTTCAGGGGTGCAGGATCTCCTGATTTTACTCCTAGCACAAAACCTTCCCTCTCCCTCTCCTTCTCTTGGTTTGCTTTTTTTTAAAGGGGGGAAATTGGCTTCTGTTTGCAGCATTCTCAAAAGAAGAATATTGTTTTTTAAAAAAGGGGGACTCAGTGCTATTCATAGCTTGCCCACGCTTGAGATGATTGTCGCTGAATTTAGAAAGGAAAGAAGTTAAACATAACTACGACCGCCCTCTAGCCATGCTCTGTCAGTTTCTGGAGGTGTTGATCTCATTTGCTAATGAATCCGCCTCTCGACAGATAAACGCAAGGCTTTGCAAATACGCTCCAAAGTTAGAGACATCCAGTATCACTTTCGGCTTCTGGTTTCTTGCTGAGCAATGCCAAAAGAGCTCGTGGGGGGGGGGGTCTGTAAACACCTCGAGGGAATAAAAGAACCCAACTTTATGATCTTGCAATCTCAGGCATTAAATAAAGCTGCGGAGGCAATCAAATGGTTAAGCTGGAAACCTAGGGGGCGGGCTATTCGCTCTGTTTACATACAATGCGTTGCTGGCTCTTCCCAGCTAGAGCGGTGACTGATTCGTCTCTTCTCTGTTCTTCCTTTTCTCTCTGGACACACGAACAGGCCAGGCTGCAGCAGAATCTCCTCTCTTGGCAAACAATGGTCGGCACCAGAGGACCAAGAGATGTTCTTGCACCAGCTGGATGGACAAGGAGTGCATCTATTTCTGCCATCTTGGTATCATCTGGATCAACACACCAAGGTAAGGGAAGCTCTCAGAGTTTTGAAAAAGTTTGAGGTCTAGCAAAAGTCCACCTTCTCATGCAGAAAATTCCAGTTCCAATCTACAGCATATTTAGGCTGGTTGTAGGAAACACACTTATCTGAGCCGTGGTGGCACAGTGCTTTGAATGATGTATTGCAGGCTAATTCTGCTGACTGCCAGCAGTTCAATTCTCACCGGCTCAAGGTTAACCCAGCCGTCTATCCTATGAGGTGGGTAAAAGGTGGACCCAGTTTGTTGGGGGCAATATTCTGACTCTCTAAACTGCTTGGAGAGGGCTGTAAAGCACTGTGAAGTGGAAGCTATATAAATCTAAGAGGTATTGCTATTCTCTGAAAAGTTGCAGTAGCTCACATTGCCTGTTAGTGTCCCCTGGACTGGGCTGAAGGGGCCAAATTTCTGTCTGATTACACGGTAACTTTATCCTACAAAATCCATAAGAATGACTCACTAGCTACATAGAAATTAGCGTGTAATCTGGGACAGGATCCCTGAGGACAAGCTGGGGGAAAATATCCATGTTCTCTGCTCTCTCTGTCTGTCTCTGTTTGTCTCTCTGTTTGTCTCTCTGTGTTTCTCTCTGTCTCTCTGTCTCTGTCTCCCTCCCTCCCTCTCTCTCTCTCTCTTGCAATTAACACTTTGAAGCACTCTTCGACTTCTTACCCTGTCTTGGTTTTGAGTGATAGTGAAAATATAAATGTTTTGAAGGGCTGATTGGTATTTGTTAGGCAGTTAAGGCTGAATCGCCTCCGATACATACAATTATCAAGAAGGTGTTGGCAAGTTGCACGATATGGCAAGACCCCAACAGCTCTCAAACAGTCCCTCCTGAGCGGCTTAGGATCCAAGCCAAACAGACTATGCTTGCGGTGTAGGTGTGGTTCTAATTATGCCTGCTAATCTGCAGCATTGTATAACAATCCAGAGAGGAAGGTGGATGTCAGTCCCTCCTATTTTATTTTACTTTTAAGAAGGGGAAAGGCTGGGAGATGAGACTGACAAGCACTACAGGGTCACCTGAAGGCAGTTCTCCAAAGCTGCAGACTTTATAAGAGTTTAAGAAGCTCATTTGCTTAAAAAAAAACTATTAAAAGTCCAGATTGGACAATATGAAAAGGTAGCACTGGGCAGCCGTGAATACAGGTAGTCCTCAGTTTGCAACCATAATTGAGCCTGGACTTACAGTCATAAATTGTTGCAGTCATTAAGAAGGTGAGTGCCTGGATGCTGTGACATTTGTAAGTGCAAGGTCTGGTTGTTAGTCATTTTTTTCCACTGCAATTGTAATTTAATGGTTGTAAGTTGAGGACTACCTGTGTAAAGAAGAATCCAATTGGATCAAACCCAAGGCACTTTGAGCCAAGAATTCTATTTCCATCCTGATCAGTTAGATACTGATAGAAGCCCATTAAAAAGACCCGAGGGGATTTGTTGCTTCAAAGTTATGCTTGGGTCTCATTTAAATTAATTGTGTTTAAAGCAATTTGTGTTTTCATATGAATTCCCGAGTTACCCAATGCATATAACTTAATTTTGACAACAATGATGTGTCCTGCTCCGGATAACCCCACCTAGCATGGCCTTTGATCAGGGATGATAGGAGCTGTAGTCCAACTGCCTTTAGAGTCCTCCATTCTTGCTTTGAGTCCAAGCATCCAAGGGAAATGGGATGGGATTTTCTGCCCTAAACCACAATTTGGAAATCTCTTCAGCGGAGTTTCTACATCAGACTTGTCTAAGGCCAATTGAATAGTTAGCATATCTGGAGCAAAGAGATTTCTTTCCCTTATAGTGTGACTGAAGGGGCATTTAACTATTGTTTAATTCCCTTGACTACTGACCAGCCTGTATTATAAATGACTTTCTAATTAACCATGGAGATTAACTTGATTGTTGTTTTCTTCTTTCACAATCAGCCACTTGGTACCCTATGGGCTCGGAAGTCCTCCAGCACGACCCAAGAGGTCCCTCCGCAGATGTGCATGCTCACATTTGAAGGATAACCTCTGTGCAACTTTCTGCCATGGCAATCCACAGTAAGTAAGATAAAGAACATATATCGCTAATCACCTAAGCCTGATACATACAAGAAAGTGCTAATAGTTCTAGACTGATTGATAGAGGGAGCTCTATAAGGGGTAGAAATGTCCTCAAATCAGTCTGTGATTAAATGTCCTCACTTCAGCAAGTATCTCAATATATTCACCCATTATACCAAACATCCCAAAGTACTTAGGGACATCAAATCAAGTTGAAGGTAGCCCAATCGGGTCGTTTGGCAAAGGCGTAACCATAGTCCAGGGTTCAAAGTACACAAATTCTACACTTTGAATCAAAGTTCATAGGAGAAACCAATAAGGCAATGTTATCTCCAAGCAAAGTAAATCCAGGTATTGGGCAGATATACACCAAGAGGCTGGCATCAAAGCAATTCCAGCCTTGGCGCATGCTCAGGAGGCTTACATATGGAGACCTGTCCATCATCCAGGTAAAGTTGGGGCTGAACACTACTAGCAGGCTTCTTAGAGTAGTGACTTCCTCTTGAGCACACCCAGCTTTTGTGGGGATTCTCTTAGCAGGTTAGCACCCTTCCATTTGGGTTTCTTTATTGTAATGGGTTGTAGGCTGTGTAGACATGTCTCTATTTCACGGACAGAATCTACAGGGATAGTGTCTGCTTCTGCCATGTCTCCATGGTATGAAGAAGAATGGGATGGAATCCATGTTGCTGATCAGCTCTTGATCTCTTTCTGAGAAGAAGATCATATTTATCTACAGTATCTATCTATCTATCTATCTATCTGTCTGTCTGTCTGTCTGTCTGTCTGTCTGTCTGTCTGTCTGTCTGTCTGTCCGTCCGTCCGTCCGTCCGTCCGTCCATCCATCCATCCATCCATCCATCCATCCATCCATCCATCCACACACACACACACACACACACACACACACAGAGAGAGAGAGAGAAAAATGATACCCCTGATCTATGGAGAGTTCAAAGGCCACATACAGCTGGGCCTCTGCCATGTACCTTAGCCAGCAAATGTGACAAGATCTACAGAACACTCTCTACCTGTACTGGTCTAATTGTATTAAGGTGGGAAGGTTTGGCACAATATAAAAAAAGATGACAGTCCTAAGAACAACTACTGCAAGGAAGGAATCAGCAAATTCCTTTCCTCATTTTGGTGAAGAATAGTCCCACTTGTTTCATTATTTCCATTTATGGCACCTTCTGACTGGGCACTGGAATGCTCTCCAACCTGATTTCATCTGCAAGCTCTTTTTACTCAAAGTTATCTTTGCGAAAAAAGAGCTTTCCACTTTACTTTCTTAAGCCTGATATGATTGCATTAGTTTCCATGTAGTCATCATGAGATGACTGGTCATTGACTTGAATTTGGGGTTTGGTTGACTTTTATCTATATACAGTATATAAAAAAATCATTGTGTCTCTGTGTGTGTGTGTGTGTTCCAGCATAACTCTGGAATGCATTGAGCAATTTCAACCAAACTTGGTACACAGATGACTTACTCTCTGGAAACAAATACTGTGGGGAGTAAGATACCCCTAACACCTGTTAACACCTGTGTTCTGTTAAGATACAGCCTGTTGTGCCTTAAAATGGCTTCTACTGTACTGCCATAAAGTGGCTTCTACTCTACATTGCAGTGGAGTTGCCATGGTAACAGCTTCACAGTACTGCACAAAGGGGCTCCCTCTGGTAAGGGAGAAAATCCAACATTAGAAATTACATTTGGTCCTGACATTTCCCCCCCTATAAATAAATACCCATGTAATGCTGGGGTATTGGCTAGTAAGCCAATAAAAGCTCACAATGGCTGGGTTCATACAGCATTCTCAGTTGAACTAAAATAAATCCCATTGTAACATTGTTCATGCACAACAGTGCCTCTAACAAAGCTGTCACTTGCCTCCCGATGCATTCTCTATTATGCTCATGGATTAAATCAGTGGTAGTCAACCTGGTCCCTACCACCCACTAGTGGGTGTTCCAGATTTCATGGTGGGCTGTAACTCTGCTTTATACATTTTATAAAGTAAAGTTACTTCCCTAATTATAAATCACCATTACTGTGGAACCGGTGGGCGGTTAGAAAATTTTACTACTAACAGAGATACAAAAGTGGGTGGTAGGTATAAAAAGGTTGACTACCCCTGGATTAAATGGAAATCTCACTTTTTAAAAAACTACAATAGAGTAGAATAGTTGGAACCTTATAGGGCTCTTCTTTACAATCACTTTTTTGGTCTCTTGGTCAGGCATACACATATTCACTAGGACCATACTCTCTGAGAACGATGGCTGTTCCAAAATACTTAATACTTTCTCTGTTTCTCTTTATTTTGCCATTGTCAGTTCTCTCTCTCTCTCTCTCTCTCTCTCTCTCTCTCTCTCTCTCTCTCTCATTCTTTCTTTTATAGGACTCACCTTGGCTTTTTCTTTTTTTCCAGAAATCCCCCGAAAATTCAGCTGCCCAAAGGCCCAGGATTATTGGCAAAGCTTTGTCAGAGCAAAAATCCCAAGCTTCACAAGTTGAACTTTGGAAAGTTTTCAGGTAAAAAGTCTACTTGTGAGCCTTTTAATATCCGTATGGTGTAAAGATTTTGCTGCATATCCATTGGGCACTATTGACAACATGGCTCAGTATGTGATGGGAACTCAGCCATTCTTGGTATGTTTTCCAAATCAGGTCACTGCTTAAACCATAATATAATTTTCTGGGGGTTCAGTCTATGTTGGGCATCACAATTATATTTGCTTGCATGGGTTTAGGATGGTGTGTGTTGTTTCCCTTGGACTGCTGAGCTCCACAAAGTTAAATATATTCTCCAGTGAATATTCATGGGGCATAGACATAATGCTGACTATTTATTTGATTGCATCATCCACAGGTTCTTATGCTTTCCGGAATTGAATTGACCAGAAGGCTGCCTCCAAGATATCAAGGTCTTCCATGGGAAAAGAGATTCCTGAACATAAAGGGATCAGCAGGAAACCCAAGGATGCGCCTTGCCTTAGTCAATGGAGTCCTCCATTTTCAAGGATGCTCCCCTATTAAGGAGTCAAAGAAGAGGACATGTAACTTTGATGGAGAAGAAAGAAAAGCTGGGACTGGGATGAACAAGGAGCACCATTGCCCATGGAACCCTTCCCCTGTTATCCCCAAAGACGATCCCGAAGAGGAGAAAACATCTCACCATTTTTCTCCTGCTCCTCGATGTTGCTCCTCCTCCCGTGCTTCTTTGTTGGGCTCCATGGGGCTCCGAGAAAATGTCCTGGTGGATAGCTGGTAATTTACGCACCCAGAAGGGTTTTGGGGAAACGCAATATGTGCCCCCCTGAATGTAACAAGGCGAAGTCCTTCCCACCCACTTCCCTGGAACTTGCTTCTGCTGTTTCGGCATTTGATTTTAGAGGCCGTTTGCTTGTGGGGAATCAAACAGCTCCCCCCCAATTCTGTCCTGTCCAAATTCCTCTTTATTTTTCGGTCCATTCAGGCAATCCTCAACTTGCAACCACAATTGAGCCCAAAATTTATATTGCTAAGTGAAACATTTATTAAGTGTTCCAGTTTACGATTTGTCTTCCCACATTTGTTAAGCGAATCACTGCGGTTGTTAAATTAGTAGCACAGTTGTTAAGTGAAATCTGGTTTCCCCATTGACTTTGCTAGTCAGAAGGTTGCAAAGGGGATCCCATGACTCCATGAAGCTGCAACCGTCATAAAAGTGAGTCAGTTGTCAAACATCCAAATGTAAATCATGTAACCATGGGGATGCTTCAACGGTCATAAGTGTGAAAAATGATCACAAGTCACTTTTTTCAGTGCCGTAAGCACAAATGGTCACTGGTGTTCCTTGAGGACTACCTGTACCTATCTGGGAATGAGGCAGATGCCACCTTCTTTGAGGTTTAATGGCTTTTCTCCCAAGCCATTGAAATAAAAGGGGAAGTGAAGTTGAATAGTCCTGAATTAAACTGTCATAAGGCCGTGAGGGAGAACCTCTGGCATCTGTGCCAGGGGTTTGCACCCAGAGACCTCTCTATGGGCACCTGCACTGTTGCCTGCTGCTCGTGTGGTTTCTGGCATGCACATGTGCACCGGCCAGCTGGTCTTTGTGGGCACCATAAAACAGCCCCCAAAAACAGGCTGTTTCTGGGCCATTTTCCCAGGCCAAAACCAGCCTGAAAACGGCCTGAAAAACAGCCAAAAAAACAGGCAGGCATGTGATGGCCAGCTGATATTTGGGTTTCCCGTGCTCCACCACGCACATGCACACAGATGCACGCACATTCCAGTTTGGGCATTCGGTTGAAAAAAAAATAGCCATCACTGTTGTAATGGATCAAGAATAGTCCAACCAGGTGAACTTCCACAACTCCACTTATGAATCTGGGTATCGTCCGCATATTTCTGCATTATAACAAAAGTCCATCGAAGTTCATTCACAGGTTCTACGAAGACTTTTGTTTTTAAAAACTCCATTCAGGAAATAAGCATTTCATCTCATCTTCATTGAAGGAAATTCCTTCCTTGTCTAAAACACAGGACACTTTTAACTCTTTTCCTTATGAAATGTAGCTTTGGTTATAAACCATAATGCCCAAAGGAACACCTGGTGGGATATGCAGTCTGGCTGAGAAGCCCTTAACTCAGCTTGTTTCCATGGTGATTGTGGTTTAAAGTTTTCTCTCTTTGTAGCTCTTTTAAAAACATTGCTTCAAATGTTTGTATATGACTGCTGAAAGCACAATGTATATTTTTCTAAAATCCAAGCGGGTCTATTTTACTTTTGCACTTGGGCAGATTTTGTTCAGTCTCCAAAAAAAATAAATAATCTGCTTCCTCGCACAAAAATGAGTAAAAAGGACCTCATTTTGTACAGTCCTAGATTTATGCAACCAAAGATGTTATGGAAAAGGGAAATTTACCTGCCGTCTTCCTCTGTTCATATTTGTGCACACTTTCTTTATGTAGCATTCCAGTGCTTGACTAGACGTGTAGATATATGTAGATATATTTATTTTTTCAAACGTTTTTTTTACCAAGAAACGCAAACATTTATTTGTAAAAAAATAATAAAAATAATAATATCCCAAACCAACTTTTCCTGTCTTTCTGATTCGGATGTACGAGAGGAGATCCCATAAATGGAAGTTTTTAAGAGAGGATGTTACCGAGGTGGTACAGTGGTTAGGGTGCAGTACTGAAGGCCACTACAGCTGACTGCAGTTCTGCAGTTCGGCTGTTCAAATCTCACTGGCTCAGGGTTGACTCAGCCTTCCATCCTTCCAAGGTGGGTGAAATGAGGACCCAGACTGTGGGGGCGATATGCTGACTCTGTAAACCGCTTAGAGAGGGCTGAAAGCCCTATGAAGTGGTATCTAAGTCTAACTGCTAACTGCTAACTGCTAAGCTACTTTAGATGCATTATGCGCAGTGGTGGGATTCAAGTAATTTAACAACCGGTTCTCTTCCCTAATGATTTCTTCCAACAACCAGTTCACCAAACTGCTCAGAGAGTTAACAACCAGTTCTCCCAAAGTGGTGCAAACTGGCTGAATCCCCCCCCCCCGGATTACACAAGAATCGTATAAGTGGAAAGGCCTTTGATATGGTTATGTTGACACATCATAATCGTTCCAGCCCTACAAGGTAGTCCCGATAAGAAGCACAATCAGGACTAGTAGCTCTATCTTTATTGCAAAGTTACATTAGCAGAATCTTGCAAGGGTGAAGGTACCGTATTTTTCAGAGTATAAGACTCACTGGAGTATAAAGGAACCAAGATATTGAAGAAGTAAATTTAAAAAAAAAGTTTTTGCGCTCTGCAGACCTCCCAAACCCTCTGCACGCCTCTTTTTTTTAATGAAAAATGGGGCATGCAAAGAGTTTGAGAGGCCTGCAAAGTGCTCCTGGGGGTTGGGGGGGGGGAATGAGTTTTTCACAAAAAGAGGCCCGTTTTTTGCCAAAAAACAGGGCATGCATAGTCTTTAGGCTGCTTGTAGAGTGCTCCTGGGGTGGGGAGCAAAAATGAGCGAAAAACAGCCTGTGTTTTCAATTGTTTTTGCCCTCCCCAACCCCCAGGAGCACTTTGCAGACCTCCCATACCTTCTGCATGTCCATTTTTGGAAAGGGGGTGGGGTTTTGGGAGGCCAAAAATGCTGTATTCAGTGTATAAGATGCACCCAGATTTTCACCCTGTTTTTTGGGGGGGAAAGGTGCATCTTATACTCTGAAAAATATGGTATTTATCCCCTCTTTTCCTTTTACTTTCCAGAAAACTAGAGAGGGCCTCTTCTGAATAGTCTCCTACATACTCCCTCCTTCTGAGCTCAAATACCTTTTGCACATCTGTTGTCCAGTCTGCGACTTTTCCTTCTGTCTCCCATGGCCGTTTCCAGACACCATGGCAGTGACTCTCTGTTGAAAATAAAGCGGCATGATTCGTGGTTGCTGAGTGTGCTCTGGGAAATCGGACTTTGACCTAGTATGTTGCCTGCATTGGGCCATCAAATTATAGCATAACATAGCTTATTTGCTTAGGCATGGCATGTTATGTGAACGCAGCAATTATTTTTGCTAACTTGGGTTAGAATTGAGGGTGGTGTGCAAATCGAACTACAGAGACTCTTTAATTTGGTTACCCATTTCTGATTTATCAGTGCATTTCATCCTCCATCCCCAAGGGCTCTAGGCAGTTTGCGAATATTGCAAGAGCAGCAAAAATAAATAATCGATTTAAAATTGTTGATAGCCAAAGTATCTCTTATCTTGGACTCTGCTTGGTCAGCTCCCTAAAGACTAACATTCACTAAGGCCTTGAATGAGGTGACATTTTGCTGTTTACAAACCCTGAGGAATTTTTCTTTTGGGTATGAACCTAGTCAGTGTTTCTCAACCAGCCATTAAATAAATGGGATTAGAAGGGCAATTTCCTTGAATCACTTTCTCCAAATGAACCTACTCCTTCTTCTTAATACATAATTAATAGTCTGTTCCAAACAGGTCATAAATACTTTGGCATCGCTAATAAAATGTTGATTAACTAATCAGGTGACTCCATCAGAAATTAATATTTTCTTTGGTAGTAATGAGCGAGCCTCATAAAAATCAGGTTGCAAAAGGGTGGGGAGAATATGATTCGCCTTGGAGGTCTTCAACCCCTTGTTTAGGCAGGAAACCCTATACTATTTCAGACAAATTGTTGTCCAATCTCTTCTTGAAAACTTCTAGTCTTGGAGCATCTGCAACTTCCGGAGGCAAGTTGTTCCACTGATTAATTGTCCTACCTGTCAGGAAATTCCTCCTTAGTTCTAAGTTGCTTCTCTCCTTGATTAGCTTCCATCCATTGCTTCTTGTCCTGCCCTCCGTTGCATTGGAGATTAGGTTGATCCTATCCTCTTTATGGCAGCCCCTCAAATTGGCTTGAATTGGGAGATTTAGTCACAGCTCTCTGATACTGGAGCAAGGGCAGGGGTGAAATGCTACCGGTTCAGACTGGTTTGCCCCAACCAATAGCAAAAATGCTACCCGGATTTCCTGCTTTCTAGCTAATCTAAATCGTGTGGTACAGGGATTCCCCTCCCCACTTTGCTGTTCGCTTACCTTTGCAGGTGCATTCGTTAACAGGCTCCGCCCACCTGCCAGGACATCATCACGTCCATTTTTGATGCTCTGTGCATGCACAGAAAGTCCTAAGCATGTGCTGATGTGGTGCACACAGATGTGCACTAACACACTCACATTGCTGCTGAACTGGTGGCAAAGGTAAGTTGATTTCACCTCCAGGCAAGGGCTAATTCTCAGCCCCACATATAAATGGTGGGAATATTGAACCCAGGACCTTCTCCGTGTACAACCTCTGTTCTAAGTCTGGATTCCAAGAACATTCTGCACTTAGGGCAAGCTTAAGGCTCTGCTGGTGCCTTGCCAATGTTTTAAGGGAGAGAATTGAACCTTGTTGCCCAATGCCCTATTTCCCCCTAAAAACACATAAGTCGGTGCATGACATGAATTTATGACCCACCGTAGGATTAAATGTGTTTTTCTTCTTTCTTCTTTCTTCATTTTTTGCAAACCTAGCAAAATGAGTCCTGCAACAAATTAGCACAACCGAAAACACAGGAGGGATAGAGGTCAGAAGTCCTTTGCGGAGGGCGTATCTCTCTTTCCCTTGTTTGGATCAGTAGCACAGTTGCCAAACATTCGGCTGGTTTCCTGGCACGCATGCCATGCTAATGAGCAAACAGCCCATCTCAGAGGGTGCTATTTGCTGCCAAATTGTCTGGGAAACAAGGAAATTGTAAAAAAAAATAAATCATATTGTGCTTTTGGTTCAGAACTTTGAGAGAGGGGATTAAACAAACAGAGAGAAAGCGTCAGTTTCAAGTCAGTAGCTTGCTCTCTGGCATGCAAAGAACAGGCTTTGCTTTCAATCAATCAGAAAAAAACTAGCAGAATCTAGAAGTCTTCTAGTCCCTAGAAGAACTTGGAGGTCTTCTAGTCCCATCCCAACCCTATGGCATTTCAGACAAGTGGCTGTCCAGTCTCTTCTTTAAAAACCTCTGGGGATGAAGCATGCACAACCTCTGAAGACAACTTCTGTTGCATTGGTTGATTGTTCTGTCAGAAAATGTTTCCTTATTTCTAGGTTGAATCTCTCCTTGATCAGCTTCCATCCATTATTCCTGGTTTGGTTGTAAGTCATTTTTTTTGAATGCCGTTGTAACTTCTAATGGTTGTATGTTGAGCACTACCTTAGAGGTCTTCTAGTTCAACCCCCGGAACTTTCTCAACTTTTGAACCTGTTCTTTTTGCAAAAAAAAAAAAAAGAGCAACAAATGCCCAAAAGATGTTTGCTTGCACCTGTTTTCAAATCTGTTGGGTTTTTTGTACTGATTCTTAACCTGAGACTTGGAAGGCACTTACAGAATCCTTTCCATTTCATTTCCCTTGCAGAGTGGATGCGTAAGGGGGTAGAATGGAATAGAATGGAATAGAATGGAATAGAATGGAATAGAATGGAATAGAATGGAATAGAATGGAATAGAATGGAATAGAATAATTGGAAGGGACCTTGGAGGTCTATTAGTCCAACCCCCTGTTTAGGCAGGAAACCCTATACCACTTCAGAAAATGATTGCCCAATCTCTTCTTAAAAACTTCCAGTGTTGGAGCATTTACAACAGTGGTGGGTTTCAAATTTTTTTAGAACCTCTTCTGTAGGTGTGGCCTTCTTTGTGGGAGTGGCTTGCCATCCATGTGACTGAGTGGGAGTGGCTTGCCAGCCATGTGACTGGGTGGGCATGGTCAACTTGTAAAATGTGGTGAAACTCATTTAACAACGCTCTTGCTTAGCAACCAAAATGTTGGCTCAAAAACTCTGGCATTTGAAGCACACAAGTCTTAAAGCTGTCAAGTTACAAGACCCTTGCACCCCTAACCCTTTAGAAAAAAAACCCAGGGGTGTTCAAACTTGACAGCTTTAAGACTTGTGGACTTCAACTCCCAGAATTCCTCCTCTTACTCTTCATCTTGATGATGTGCAGATGGGCAGCGGGAGGGAGCTGGAACCGGTTCTAAATGGCACTGTAGATTTGTGGAACCTCTTCTGTAGAAGAGGTTAGAACTGGCAGGACCCCTGATGTACAACTTCTGAAGGCAAGCTCTTCCACTGGTTAATTGTTCTCACTGTTAGGAAGTTTCTCCTTAATTCCAGGTTGCTTCTTTTCTTGTTTGATTTCCATCCATTGTTTCTTGTCTTGCCTTCTGCTGCTTTGGAAAAATTTGACCCCTCTTCTTCGCGGCAGCCCTTCCCAAATACTGGAATACTGCTATCATGTCACACCTGGTCCTTCTTTTCTCTAGACTAGCCATATCCAGTTCCTGCAGCAACCATCCTTTATATGCTTTAGTCTCCAGGCCTGTGATCATCCTAGTTGCTCTTCTCTGCACATTCCCCAAAGTTTCAACATCCTTTTAGTAATGTGGTGACTAAAACTGCATGCAGTATTCCAGGTGTGGCCTTACTAAGTTTTGATAAAGTGGTACTAATGCTTCACGGGATTTTGATTCTATGCCTCTGTTTATACAACCAAGAATTGTATTAGCTGTTTTTAATACTACATATAATTACGGCGGCAAGGATTGCCTTTGCCCAGAAATGGAAAAACAAATTAATCCCAAGCGAAGATGAAATATTAAGAAAGATTATGGACTGTGCCGAAATGGATAAACTAACTAAAGAAATCTAGGGAAAGGAAAAATCAGAATTCTACCAGATATGGGATAAATGGTATAGGTGGATGGAGGAAAGAAACAAAAATCAATGAAAGAATATAACAAAACTCAAAAATAATAGTTATGAGTAAAATAAGAGGGTTAAGAATGGTGAAATCCAAATGAAATACAATAGAAGGGAAAAAAATATGAGGTGAGCGCTATCGATTGATGATTGCTATTATAAAAAACAGGAAGTTCCTGTTCCTACTGTATTGTATAAATGTGGTGTATGTGTAACTTTTGTGTGTGTGTATTTTACATGTTTGTTAATAAAAATCTTTATTAAAAAAATAGAATTGTATTAGCTCTTTTGATTGCTGCTGCACACTGCTAGTTTCCTTGCTATCCAGCAAATTT